>NC_056741.1:98169467-98276967 GCF_019279795.1 Protopterus annectens | reverse complement strand
GCCTTGTCCTCATTGCAGTGCAATCTCAGAGTTGGAATATATAATTTGCTTATGATGTGGGGGTGCAGGGGGCTTGCCCTCTGCAAAACCGTAAACAGTTGTGCTGTAGACGTACAGTTCGTAAGACAGTTTCAGCACAATTGCCTGCGGATCTAATGCCACCTCCTGACATTCAAAATTTGGTCGAATGTGAACATCGTTGTGATGATTTTAAACATTCTGTTAAGGCAACATTACCAAATTTGGAATATCAATTCAATCAACTATGTAGATTTTTTTTTATTTTCAACTTTTGATAGTAAACCTCATATACATACATACATATATATATATATATATATATATATATATATATATAGATTTATGGTATATATATATATATATATATATATATATACACAGATATACACACACATATATATATATATGTGTGTGTATATACACACACACACACACACACACACATATATATATATATATATATATATATATATATATATATATATATATATATGGGTCTATGTCATACGACAGAAAGTTTATTTGATAGAAATTCATTTGACCGAGACCATAACACCAAAAGTTAAAAACAGTAAAAACCCATTTGACTGAAACTCATAACACTGAATCATTACAGTAAAAGGTATATGCCCTTTTCCCCACTGTAGTGCAATCCTGGAGTTATTATATATAGTTGGGGGTGTGTGGGGGGCACAGCTGGTGGGTGGGAGTTGTAGCCCCCCCCCACATAGTTTAGGTAAATATTGTTTTCTGCAAAGAGTTATTCATTGCAGTTATAAGTATCGATGTGTATGTTTTAAAATGTATGAAGTATGTGGGGTGACTACAGCCCCCCACACCCTCTCATTGTGGATGGCTGTGTCCCCCACACACCCCTATCTATGTAACTATGTTCTGTCACACACCCCCTGCATTGTTAAAGTGCTATACAGCACTTTGCAAGTGCTGTCAGTGTCCGCAGACACTGACAGCTAATAAAATAGCTATGTCAGTGTCCACGGACACTGAAATAGCTAGTAGATCAGTAAGAAAATGCAGGGTGTGTGTGACAGGTTCTGTCAAACACCCCCTGCATTGTAAAAGTGCAGTATGGCCATAGCTGTCAACTGTACAGGTTTCTGCAGAATGCCCAGATGCCTGCCTCACATACCTGTCAACCTTCTAGAGCAAAAAAGCTGTAGAAGACCAGAAATAATATGGTATTTTTTTTTCCATAGTAAGGGATGTTTAAGCATAGCTGAGTTTGTGTGCATGTTATGGCTCACTGCTCAGAATTTCTTAAACATCCCATAGAAGATAAATTAAAATATATAGCAAAAATCCCAAAACTGATATAATGTAGTGGTTAGAGTCCCAGCTTTGCATGCAGATGTTCACGGTTTGAGTATCAAAACAGATAATTTATTTTTACATAGGAAAGCAGTGTTAAAATTATTAATTTAATCTTAAATTATGTAGTAATTGTTTTTTGTCAACTGGGGTATTGTAACTGGTGTAAAATGGAAGAGTGAGTGCACAAGTGTCTCATACAGTATAGTCACACCCCTTGATAATGTAATGAAAGCATATAGAGGCATGTCATGTAAAATAAATCATATACACTTACTAAATGAAGTCATTATTCTGATATTTTTTAAAAATGAAAAGTAAGCAATGGTTAGCAATGCTCAGCTATGCTTAGCAGGTTTAAGCATTGCTTATACTTTAATGCTAAGCAGCAGTTAGCTCAGCTAAGTAGATTTGCATACTAAGCAGTGCTCAGCATACACCCATTTAAGGACTGTTCATCTCAGTTTAGCAGATTTGCGCACTGCTTAACGGAGCTTAACATTTTCAAAATGGTTGAATGACTGCAATGGATGGGAATATCACCTTACTTAAATGGTGCAGGTGGGAATACCGACAGAATCTATTATAGTTCATCTGTGCAGGTACTATGGTGAGCGTAGGTGAAGGAGCATGCTTTCGGGCCCAGGGTCATGGTTGGACTCGTAGAAAACCATGGTGAGAGACTGCTGCTGGGCAAGTACCAGGGCTCACAATACAAAGCAGAGGCCTGGGACCATCTCACACATGATCTCACCAGTGCTACTGGCATTCACTGGAGTAGTGAGCAGGTACGGCACCATTATGCCAACCTAAAGCAGAGGAAGGGGATGCTCTTGTCCCAGTGGATACAAGATGCACAGGCACAGAATGCTACAATAGTGAGTAAGTATCACTATGCCAAAGCCCATGCCGACAGACTGCTTAGGCTGTGCCAACAGGCTGGTGAGTACAAATCTATTTTGCAGGATATTGTGCAAACAGTTAAGAAGGAGTACATTGTTTACTGCTAGTAGGTATACTGTTACTCTATTAAATGAATAAATAAAAAAGTTTGTCCAACTAATATTGAGGTGTAATAAAGATCCCTACCAAAAACTGTTGTGTTTACTCTGGTATGTTGTTGTAGATATATAGAATGTATACAGGTTTTTCATAGCAACTATGGCTGTGACAGCATACATTAACTGAAACTGTTCTGTAAACTAGCTGTTAAGAGAAACTGTAGATGGTGGAGCTGTAAAACAAGATATAAATGTAATGTGAAATATATACTGCACTAAGCTCTGAACCCTGAATAGTAATGTGTAATGTATCAAAGTGTCTTCCATGCAGCATTGCCTTGTGTTTACTTTTGCTTTCCAGATTATAATAATCCAAAGGATTAATGCACAGTACACTAACTATCTGTCATGCATGCATCACAGGATTACAAGTTCAGGCTGTCTAACCAAGAGACTATTAGGCAGAAACCAGTGAAACATGAAAAAGCAGTTCCCCAGTAGCTCAGTGTGATGAGACACAGCTTAGTTGTTAATTGTGAACACTCAGCCATGGTTTAATTTCAGGGAGTGTTGATAAGATGTGTGCATATCTACACACAAGGAATCAAGAATAAATGTAATAACAGTCAGGTAGTGTTAACAGATATTTTCTCCACAAGTTTTACAAGTAAGGAAATGTTGGAAGTAGCTGTATGAAGGGTATACTAATAAATTGTGTATAACTATTCAACTATTCCACCACATGCCTGCAAATGACAGCAGGATAGGTATATACAACATCCACTCTTCTTGATATATGTCTCTCAAGTGTCATGCTGTCATGGCTAGTGGTCACTGCTGACAATAATCCTGGACACAGATAGGAATCCAGTGGAAGCATGCCAGTAGCACACTCACATAACAGCAGTTTAGGGTGTGTGCCAGATATGCGCTACTGACATTTATAAGTCCTCTCTAGTCATGTACCCAGAGTTGTCACAGTTTGCCCCATACCATTGCAGGCTGACAGTTTAATAGGTATGTTTGTGCTACAGAAGCTACAGGCCATAGATAGATGTACTGTGAGGGCAGACCCATAGAGTATTGAGCAGTACTGTTGTGGAAAATAGAGCATAAACAGTTGTTAATGGACTTTTTGTCTGTCCCTCCACTCCTTATCTGGATCAATAATTGCTGTGTTTTTTGGCTTTTCCCAGTTAGGGGTCGCCACAGCAGAACTCCTGTCCGCTAATGATTGGCAGTAGATTTTTACGTGCCGAGTTGCCAGCTCTGACGCACAACCTTCAATGAAGGTACACCCATTCACGCATGTCTCCACACAGAAGACGCTTTAGCTGAGAATCGAACAGGACAACATCTTACTGTGAGGTGACAATGCTACCTCAGCACCACCACCGCAGTGTTTATCTTGATCAATACTATAATTCATATACTACAGGTATGTTGTTTTCCAAACCTAATGTTGGGACTTGTGTTCTATTACTGTTTATATAGTTGATTGGTTGCATGTTAACATACCTTGTTCAAATACCATTATTGGTGGCCAATTGCCGTCAATATTACTGGCATGCTGTTATGATGCATACTGTTGTTCCATTTATGCATGTGTTTGGTATGCTATGCAACTGTTTCAAATCTGTTTTATGGGGATAACTGGAACACCCACGCATGCTGTTATAACTAATCTTGAAATTTGTTGTTTATGACCAATCAACATATTTTTTTAAAACCTCAACACCACAGCACATTTGGGAAGGCATATTTATTTATTTATTTATTTATTTTACATTTTTTAACCGGGGGTGCCTGACTGAGCCGAAAAGGCCCTTTTTCAGCTGAGGCCTGGGGAGAAAAGTTCCACATAGAAAAATTACAGATACATTTAGATATTTAGACATGATCAGTATACACACAAATTACAATAGTCATGTTTTACAGTGGTATGCAGCACATCAGCAGTTACAGTGGAGAGAACAAACAAAAAAATATTAATTTAAAAATAAAGGTAATTAATAGATTTGCGGTGTACAGCTGAAATTTGGAACATAGGTAGAATACATGCATAGCACACAGGTACAGTACATACATTGTAAATTAGCCAGTGGTTGCGAGGAATAGTGAAAACTATTATCAAGTCCTCCAGGTTTAGCATGTGTACCTTATCCATTTTCACTAGCCTGGAGAGCAGTCATGGCACTGCCAACTTTGCTTGGGATGTTGCCTAATGAATTTTTTAAAGGAGGCATTGGACGATGTGTTTTGTATGCTAGTGGGCAGAGAGTTCCATTTTTTAGCCACTGAACTACTATATAGTGTGTCTCAAAAGCTACTGTAGCTGTTGGTGACTTCTAGTACTAGTTTGCTTGATGATCTAAGAGGCCTTTTGGCTGAGTGATGTTGTACTAGGTTTTTGATGGCAGGACACTTATTGGGGAGGTAATACACAGAATGACAGAGGCAGAGCTGATTGTAGGTTAGGAGGTAGGGCAGTTCAAGCCAGTGGAGCTGTCTCAAAGCAGTACAGTGATGAGTTCTATATGAGCAATTTGCAGCAAAGCAGACAATTCTGTTATAGCAGGCTTCCATTTTGCTTAGTTCAGTTTTGCTGAGATTAGTCAGAATGGGAGATGCATAGAGTAGGGTGGACTGAAGTTGGGAGCGAGCAATGGCTGATCTTGTGTTGTTGGTAAGAAATAGTCTGATATGATATAGTGATCCCAGTTTGCCATGTACTTTTTTAATAGTTAAGTTGAGATGACTACAAACATTTTAGGTGGGAGTCTATGGTTATTCTCAGTAGCTTAGCCTGTGCCACTGGAGCGACTGCAGTAGCATTTGTGGGGTAGATAGTGTGTTATCAGTGTTTTTGTTAGAACTGGTTATAATCATAAGCTGAGTTTTCTTTGGATTGAGGATAAATTGGGCTTTGGTAAGGTAGTTTTCAACATCAGAGAATGCTAGTTGAGTTATTTGCAGGAGGGTGGGAATGTTATATGCAGCACAGATTAAGGTAGTATCATCTGCATACTGAATGATAGATGCATTCTGTGTTTAGGTATGGAGGTAATTTTTGAAGACTGTGAATAGTAGTGGTCCTAAGATGAAACCCTGTGGGACTCCTATAGTTATAGGCAGCTGAGGAGAGAGATAATTTTCCCATTTCACAGCTTGGTACCTGTCAGTTAAGTAGCTTTGAAACCAGGTAAGAGTGGAATTTGATAGGTGATATTGTTTTAGTTTGTTTAGCAAGATTTGGTGTGAGACTATGCCAAATGCTTTGGACATATTCAAAAATAAAGTTGAAACCTGCAGGCCTTCATTTTTGATATGGTTTACTGTGTCTGTGAAGCAGAGGAGGGCTGTAGTGGTACTAAGAGCATGTCTGAAACCATGTTTTTGTAGGTGACAGGATGTTGCTGTCTAGAAGATATTTTAACACCTGGGTATGGATGCAATTTTTTAGGATTTTGGCCAGGGGGGAGAGTATAGCAATGGGTCTGTAGTTATTAAGTTCAGTGGAGGTCCTGGCTTTATGTATGGGTGTAACATAGGATATTTTCCAGAGTTTAGGCACATAGTTTTCAACAATTAATCTGTTTATAAGAGTGGAGATTGGGATAGCAATATCATCTGCTGTGAGTTTCAAGAAATAGCTGCTGTCGATGAGGTTCTTAGTTTGGAGAGCATGTTTTTGATTGAAGTGGTTGAAACTGTTTTGAGGGTAAAACTTGTATTAGTGTTATTTGTGCTGGGGGGTAGTGACGTTGGAACTGTCCTGTGATACTAAGTGTAGAATTGAGTTCACAAAGTGGGAGTTGAATTGTTTTTTGATGGGAACTTTAGTGTCAGGGGTGGTTGGTTTGCGAGTAGCCTTTTTGGTGGCTTTTAGTAGCTGGTTTACATTTTTCCAAAATTTTTGGGGGTTGTGTTTGTGTTTAGTTTGTAATGCCATGTAGTAGGATTTTTCTGTCCAGCCTAACACATTTTTTGCATGGTTACACAGTTCTTTGTACTTAGGCTTTGTGTTTCTTTGTTTTTTTGATAGTAAAGCCAGGCAGTGTTTCTGGACTTGAGGATTTGTTTGGTTTCTTTACTGAGCCAGGGGTTTGTAGAGGTTCTAGCCTTGATTTTGCGCAATGGAGTGACAGTGTCTGGTGTTATAGAAATGTTTTGCTGAAATATGCTACAGCCTGGTCAAGTGGCACCAGACCCCATCATGTCTGGGACCCAACCCAGGACTTCCTCATCCACTGGTCCTATACCACCTTCGGGTGCAACCTATCCTACTCAACCTACTTCCCCATATATACCTACAGCTCTTCCCCAACATCACACTCACACTTTAAAAAAAATGGCATCTGTCCCAAAAACAACCCCAAAAAACAATGCCCCATACATAGCTCTACATTTTGCCCCCATGTACAGTGAAACTAATCAATCAACAGACAGATTATTCTGCAGAAGTCTGTCACCAACACCCCTCCCTGTTGGGTGTGAGGCTGTATATTCCAAATTCTACACATTATTCACATTATTCATAGCTATTGCTGAAGAAGAAATGTAGAGCTATGGACTTTTCCTACACCTGTCCTGCACATCCCTAGCTGCTTTTCCTAATGTTTTACCCCCTGCTTGCCCCCATTTCACCACTTTCCTATCATCCTTTTTTCTTTTCTTTAATTAAAATTAGGGTAGGTGCAAACGGGACTAAGCACTGCTAAGTGAAGCTAAGAGGACTTAACTGTCTGTTAGCATCAGTTAGCTTTGTATAAAACCACGAAAACCCACTTACATCTGCTTAAAAGTGCCTTAATCACTGTCTCCATCAGCCCTTGTTCTGCCTGGCAAAAAAATAATCAGATAAAAAAAAAGCTAAAACAAACTTAATAACAAAAAAAATAATGACAATGTAGAAGAAACGTTGCCAACAACAAATTTAATATTAAGTGTTTTTTGTCTGAGATCCTACTCAAACTTCATCAGATATATACTAAAAAATAGCAAAAAGTTGGATAATGCCCTAGCTAGACATATCATTAATAACCCTGAACATTACTTTAAGTTTAGGTTGATTGACCAGGTGGTATATGACCTAAGAGGGTGCCCTTACAGCCTAAAATTGGATAAGTTAGAACTATTCTGACAGTTGCGTTTGAATGCCCATAGTTTCCCAAGACTCAATGACATGTGCTCAATAGCCTGTTTGTTAAAGTTAAAAAAACCTTGAGAGATAAAATTTTTTATTGCGCAAGGATGAGTTATGTTTTTTATGGAGAAATAGTATTGTCTGAAATATATGTGATTATAAAAATTATATATGGGATTAAAATACATGCATACACACACACACACACACACACACACATATATATATATATATATATATATATATATATATATATTTTTAGGATTATGGTTTTATGCATACTAATCGGTGTATTATTATTGCTATTATATATATTTTTTATATGATTAGCTAATTTTATTTAGATGAGTTGGAGTTTATTTATTAAACTGATATGTGGGAATGAGGCAGATCATGTGAGAGTGGGAGGGTTATTTAAACAAACTTTCTGTTTTTTAGTATGTTTCTGATAAAGTTTGAGTAGGATCTCAGACAAAAAGTGCTTAATATTAAATTTGTTGTTGGCAAGGTTTCTTTTACTTTGTCATTATTTATTTTGTTAACAAAATAATCAGCCCTGCCAAAATCTCGAACTCAGGATGCTGTACACTACAATCACAGCAGTGTACCACTACAACATCTGAGCTGTGGGAATCTGCAGTGCTTTTACAAACATATCATGTATTCTGGTAATTTAACATAAGGGGTAATTATATATCAGTAGTACTATTATATACATATATATTTATATATAGATACCAATATATATATATATATATATATATATATATATATATATATATATATATATAGGTCCCCTTCATATGGTCGACACTTCAGAAAGTCGACTTTCATATGGTCCAGACCATATGATCGACTTTCGAAATATCGACCATGGGGAACCGGCATCTCCCTACAATGCAGAATGGAATGATTTTCATCATCCGCACTGTAGTGGAGTCTCAGAGTTGGTATGTTTAAGTTACAGGGGTGTATGGGGGTGGAGCCCCCACATGGGTTCAGGGGGGCTTGTCCCCCTGCTATCAGGGTTTCTGTGAGGGTTTTTTTTTTTTTTTTTTCTTTCATATGTTTCACATTTCAAATGTCAATCATATGGTCTCGGCCATATGAAAGTCGGCATTTTGAAGTGTTGAACATATGAAGTAGATCCATATATATTTTATATATATATATATATATATATATATATATATATATTCATATATATATATATATATATATATATATATATATATATATATATATATATATATATATATATATATATATATATATATTTATATATATAGATAGATAGATAACAAACCTCTTACTGCAAGACATCTGCAAAAAGCCTGACAAAGTGGAGGGATAAAGGGAAAACAATACTGACATCATTAAAATATAATTGTCCTACATGTAGAAGTCTGCTAGAGTGGTATGGTTTGCTTTAGCATACAATTGCAGATAGATTCCAAGTCTGAAACACAAATGAATGTCTTTATTTACCGATCTCAATGCTCACATCATCTCAGTGATTTATCAGAAACCCACAACTGTTATGGTCAACAGACCAAACATATGAGCCATGCATCTGGACAGTGGACGGGTATGACCCCAGTCATGTAACAGAATGGAAAAACCTGTGACAGCTGCCAACCATGTCACCTAGCACCTTCTTTACCACAGTAAGACCAACACAACACCTACCCTAAATTAGCTCTGGGCAATTACCCATGTATATTCAAATATATCATGCACTACAGGGATGGAACTGTAGGGAAAAGCAGATAGTGATGCAAAAATGTCCACCCACAACTATTTGCACCACAGACACAGCAACATATCAGTACCCCAAATGATCTCTAGAGTAGAATGACTGTTTGAACATATCCTGATTGCCAGCCACACACTACACTGACATGTACTGGCCCAACTCACAGTGTAATGGGAATCCTGAGGTGTTACAGGACATTTTTCAATCTGTCCCTACAAACATACACACCTGATAGGTCACCAATAGTCACAGCAGAATGCACAGTCAGATAGAAAAAGGATCTATGGCACTCACATCCACTACTCTCCCTACTCAGACCAACAAACATCTACACACAACACTGCTACACACTCCTGGCAGTCTGTTCACAATGACCAGACATACATAACTCTCATATGTTCAGATTTCCACAGAATGTCCAGGGTGTGGGACCATATTCATGGCCAATGCCACATACCACTTCCAGGAGTCTGCTAAGTTAATGGGATGATACCTGGAGTGCAGTCACTAAACAGTGATATATCATACCTCTGAACCTCTTACTGCAAGACATCTGGATGAAGTGTGACATACTTGGGGGATAGGGGGCTGGAAAGAGGACAAATCTCACCTAATAGTGTTACAAACCGAAACATTTGCTGGTGTTACAGGCTTTGTTGTAACATAACATCCCTGAAGGATATGATGTCTGAAACACCAATGGACATCAACAGTTACTGACTACAATCCTCACATTACCCTACTTACTCCAAAAAAACAGATGTCTGAGGAACAGACCAAACATAACAGGCAAACCTCTGGGCAGTCTGTGGATATCATGACAGTTGAGAGGTATGTCAGAGACATATCACTGATAGACAGCAAGTCACACTGAAAATGCATGTCGAGACGATCACTGTTAATCTAGCAACCCTCTATGTATATAACAACACTACTGAATTACAATCTGTGCCCAATTCTGAAGCTTTGACCTCATTTTGTTGGGCTGTCTCTACATGTGTTGTCCTGAGAGGCATTCCCACCTAATGTCTGTGAAGCTGTAGCTCCACACCTCCATAATGTCCTCCACACAGGCAAGGAAAAGGGGCAAGGCCCACATGAAGGACGTAATTATAGCACTGTGTTGCTATGGCATTGGCAAATGGAAAGACAACACAGCTGCTCTGGATGCAAGTAGTAAGTGGGGGACACCGACTGGTGCAAAGGACATCACCTGCTCATGAGCAGTACCTACAAAAGGCAAGCTGCTGCCTATGCAACACAGGTCTAAACCCATCTACACCAAAACATACTACAACTATACAAACCTAATCATTTGCATTGTTGTGAGGAAACTCTTCATTACTATAACAGTTATGTCAATCATGTAAGCTTGTAATGGAATGTAGGAGGGGGGATGCAATGATGTCAAATGGGACATTAAACACTAGGCCACAACAAGACCTGCTGGACACACATGCTGCTGTCTGGTACCTATGGTCATTCCCGCTTGCCCAGTCTACATTGACATGGAGCACATCTCTGGCCCCTGAGTCACCACAGCAAGGGTCAGCTCATGTATGACTATTACTTGAGTGTCTGTTGTCCAATACTGAGTGTAACACTGCTAGACCAGCTGCCTGGGATGTTGTAATTATTCATATGTCACCTGTGAATGCTACTTTGATACATAGGCTTGCCTTACAAATGTAAGAGATGTACATAGGGTATGTGCATACTACACGACAGGTACAGATGTGTGTGTTGAACTGTATGTGATATACTGAGCCCATACCTGACAACTGTCCAGAGATTTGTAGACTGACCACATGTCTGCCTCGTATTTGTAGTCAATGCCTCATACAGTTGTGTATTGACTGGCACATCTCAAGCAACCCATTAAAAACTGAAATCATAACATATTAGCATACATTTGATTTTCTGATGTCATATCCTGCACAGTAGACCTGTGAACGCAACACCATCTTTGCTGGCAACTAAGTGTGTTTCAGCTGGATTCATAAAGTGACACTATTTACTGGCCTTTGCCCACCAGTGATGTGTGCCTTTGTGCAGATGTCTTGCTCTAACAGGAGCTAAGTGTCTTACCTTGAAACCCATGTCAATGCAAGCGTACCTTGTCCTGTAGGATGCCAACATTTGTGCAGTCACTGACATCTGCTTTGTAGCTGCTGAGAACACACCAACCTTGCCAGGTCACTCATCCCATCATATGTTTAGAGCCCAAATAGAGGCCTGCAAAGCCACAGGAGGTAGAGTGTTGAACATTAGCATACACATACACACCTCTAGGCTTGCCAAACAGTATGAAGCATGTGTGGCATACCAAGTGCAGTTAACAGTTGGCAAAATACCTACTCAAATCATAGCCAGCTACAGGCATCCAACCATGACTATGGACATCCACCACACCTATTGGTACCTGCTGGAATCTGTCATGATTCAATCATCTACCCTGCTCTGGGGTGACTGCAAATACCCAAGCATAGTATGCATGACCTATGCCACCTGAACATGAACGCACATAGATTCCTCAGCTTTGTCAATTGCAATGTAGTGGATCAGCGGGTCAAAACTCCTACAACAGGTGGAAATATCCTGTACCTGGTCCTAACCAGCATGAGTAGTCAATGTAGCAGTCCTACAGTGGCATACTCCTTGGTAACATCTGACCACAAAGCCATCACTGTTCAGGTCACCATCTCCCCTGCCCAACTCCCCTTTACAGTGACAAACAGAATGAACTGTACACAAATTACTATAAATCCTCTTAGAGCAAGTAGATGTAGCTGTACCGCCAATGTCCCATTTGTTGGAACTATCAGCAGTGTCCAGGCCTACACCACAATACTATGTTGGTACCTACATAGCTGTATGGACTCAGCAATACCTAACAGGACAACATTATCTCCCTCAAGGTAGGGTAAGTGCCTGTAGTGGACAGCAGCAATACACAAATACCATATTAGGTGGAAATAATAGGTTCATAGGTTCATAGGTAGGTACTAGACTATTGGCCCTAGGGCCTATATAAGCCTAGCCAAAGGTACCCTGGGTTTCGCCACCCAAGAAAATTATTTTCCTGTGCCAATGTCGAGCAGAGCCACAGAAGTGATCCCCGGGGTGAATTTCCTATCTCCCATCCAATCATCAAGATTTTTCTTGAACAGTGCTAATGAGGAGCTTTGTTTGATATAGAGAGGTAGTTTGTTCCAGAGTATGGGAAGTCTCTGGGACAGGAATTTATCCCTCCAGCATGTTCTGTTTATTGTGGTGACGAGGTTTAAGTCCCTAGAGTGTGTAGCTAGTAGGGATTGGGATTTCTTTAAATGGAGCATGACATAGCTTTGTGCGTTAGGCAGAGATCACCTCTGAGTAGGCGATATGCAATGGAGTAAAGCTGCAGTTTTTTGAAACGGTCTGCATAGGGCATCTCTTTGAGGCCAGTAATCCTGTTTGTGAGGTATTTCTGTGGCCTTTCCAGTTGTTGTAGATGTCTTATGAGGTGCATACCAAAAGGGGCATTGTACTCTATAATGGGTCTAATGAGTGACGAGGAGAGGGTAACAATGACCTCTTTTTTCCTGGATGAGAAACCTTTTCTGATGAGGTGTGCCACATAGAATGATTTCCTGACTACTGTGGCAATGTGATTATCAAAGGAGAGACTACAGTCCACCTATGTCCCAAGGTTTCTTATCACACTTTCAGTGTTAGGTAGACTACCACCTATGTGGTAGTTCATGGGTACTGAGTTTTTACCAAAAGGAATGACAATACACTTTTTCGCATTAAGCTTGAGGTCATCGCTTTGACACCAGGCATCTGTCTCAGCAAGGCCCTTTTGTAGGATGTCCACATCTTTTGGAGTTTTGATTATGGCTCCAAGTTTGCAGTCATCTGTGAACTTCATTAGCCAAAAACCTTCTGTGTTGGCTTGTACTTCAGAGAAGTAGATACCAAACAGGAGAGGACCCAGGACTGAACCCTGTGGTACTCCACTTGTCACTGGTCTGAAGCTGGATTTGGAGTCTGCTACTTTCACAGTGTAGGTTCTGTCATTGAGCCAGTTGGCAACCCATCTTGTGACATAGGGATTTATACCTAGTTTACTGAGTTTATCTATAATTCCAGAGTGGGGGATGGTGTCAAAAGCCTTGGCGAGATCTAGATAGGTTGTGTAAACCACCTTACCCTCATCTACGGCTTTGGTGACTGCTTCAAAGAAGTCTATCAGGTTTAGGAGACATGATCTGCCTTTTACAAACCCAAACTGGGTGGGGTCCTGAGTTTGGAGATTATCAATGTCATTGTTTATAAGTTCCATGATGATATGCTCCATAGCCTTGCAGACCAGGCTTGTTAGGCTAATGGGGCGGTAGTTTCCGGGGTATGTGGTGGCTCCCCCTTTGTGGAGTGGGATAAATGTCACTGTGCGCCATTCAGCAAGCACATAGCCTGAGGTGAGGCTATGACTGAACATGGTACTTAGGTGGGGTGCCAGTTCATTCTGTAGTTCATGTAGAACACAGCCTGGGATGTCGTCAGGGCCCATGGATGCTGTGTTCTTGGCTTTGGATAGTGTGTTTTTTACCTGTGCAGCCAAGATTACAGGAGCTTTGCATTCTTCTGGTATAGAGATGGGCCCTTTAGGGGATGACAGAGGGGTAAAGTTAGCACTGAACCTATCTGCCAGGATGTTGGCAATATCAGTTGGTTCTGTATATTTAGTGCCATTGTGCTGTAACTCAGAGTAGATCTGAGTGTTGCCATTGAGATTCTTGACATAGCTATAGAATGCTTTGTGGTTGTCTTTAGAGTCAGTGGCGATTTTGTTTTCATAACTAGCTTTGGAGGATTTTATGAGGGATCTCAGCTTCTTACCAAAGCTGACCAGGGAGTTTCTCCAATCATGGGATTTTACTCTTTTTTTGCAACAGTTTCTTTCTTCTGTTGTAGTTTTTTTATGGCAGGGGACCACCAGATTGGCTTCCCTTTTTTGGAGGATAGCATCTTGATTCTGTTAGGGATTGCACGATCCATGCACTCATGTAAGCGCTTATAAAGTGCATTTGTGTAGGATTCAGCAGTCATACCTCTATTGTCCGCCAGCATGGTTGTCATGAGGTTTGCCACTTCTGTCTTAAGAAGCGTGAAGTTGGCTTTGGAGAAATCTTTTGCTGTGGTTTCCCTAATGGGGGATGGGGAAGAGATGTGGATGTCTAGGGTGATTAGCTTATGGTTGGATCTGACCAACGAGGAATTGACCTCTGGTGTGGAGAACCAGTTGCCCATGTTGGTAATAACCAGATCTAGGATATTGCTGTCCCTGGTGGGGGTGTGGATAAGTTGATCCATGGCATTGGAATTTATGAATTCCAGAAAACATTGAGCTCAAGAGTTGGTACATGAGTAGTTTTCCCAGTTAATGGTAGGGTAGTTGAAATCACCCATTATTAGGGTGTTAGGGTGTACCCTGATATTTTCCAGTGTATTAAGAAATGAGGAGTATGTGGTGTTATTGACCACCACCACAGAGCACATTTGTGTGTTTCCTCTAGAATTGCAGATGCATGTGTGGAAGGCCTAGTGATTGGCATGTACAGCACCTGCCCCCCTCCCCTCATCGTCAGGAAGCAGGTCCATAATGCCCTCTCAAAGGCAACACACAAAGGTCTCTATAGGCCTGATACCATCCCTGGCTGCATCCTACATGAACACATGCATGGGCTCTCAGATTCCCACTCCTAATTGCTGGACAGGGCAAGGCGGAACAGGTGCCTCATTGGAAGCAATGTCATCTTGGTCTGCACAAGCAAATAAGGTCACGTGATTTACCCTAAGGCTGTCTTTGAGTGCAAATTGGACACATCCACCAAGGCCAATCACTAGGCCTTCCACACATGCATCTGCAATCCTAGAGGCAACACACAAATCTTCTCTGTGGTGGTGGTCAATAACACCACATACACATATGGCATAGATATAGCCAACCAGCTGCAGACAGGGGAAGTGTAAGCATTACCACCCCACCGCCCCCATTGATACACATGTGCATGTACAAGCACCTGCCCCCCTCCCCTCATCATCAGGAAGCAGGTCCATAATGCCCTCTCAAGGGCAACACACAAAGGTCTCTATAGGCCTGATACCATCCTTGTCTGCATCCTACATGAACACATGCATGGGCTCTCAGATCCATTCCGCACTGTTGTCAACCACAGTCTGAGCACCGGTGTCATCCCATCTGCACAGAGGACAGCCACTGCTATCCCTATATGCAAAGGTGGAGCAATCTACTGACATAGCCAGTATTATGCACATCAGCTTAACTAGCCTGTTTTGCAAGAAAGCAATATCAAGGACATTATGAACGGGGACAGTGGCAGCATTGAAATGCCTGAGCCCACACACCACGGTATTGTCAAAGGGAGGTCAGGCCTGTTAAATCTTGTCAACCTCTCTGAAGTGGTCAATATACACAGGGATGAGGGGAAGATGGTGAACAATGCCTATCTTCACCTAGCCCAATCCTCTCACACTAATCCCCAGTTGGTCAGGATACATACCCCTGCACAGCTAGGTGGTAACCTGTAGGTTACCAAAAGGGTAACTAACTGGCCCAATGATAGTACACCTCAGTCAAAGTAATGGATCCCACCTCTAGTAGTAGATTCTTCCAAAACGTTGTACACCAAGGATCAGTTTGCTGGCGTCCATTATTTGAGATATATGTATCTGAGGTGCAGGACAAAAGCAGTGGTCTGTGGCTGACCAGGCATTCAGAACCTTGCAAGCTGGCCACTGTCTTACATTCCCCTACTGATGTGATCATCCTCCAACAGGCACTCACCCAATTAATGACTGGTGGCAGAAGCATTACCACAAACTGAATGCTAGGGGAGGCATAATTTTCCTGCTGTGGCAGATGTCATCCACACTAAATATGACAGTAATAATGTACTGAACATGCAATCAGGTGTGAGGAGACTTGTGCACTGAGATTGGTAGCGACCTGACAGTTTCCCACCATGTGGGCACCATTGTATGGAAGGCCATCTACATGACTGACCTCACAAATATGGGTATGTCATCTAGGGACTGGGAGGCCACAACATCCCTGTACTCCACCCTTACCAGATGCACTACCAAGTACAATAGCTCCTTTGACATGTACCCTGCCAAGCAAATGCAGCAGTTGCAGAGACCACAGCGGTTCCTGACCAGGTATTTCCAGGGACTGCAAAACTTACCCTATACAGGTAGGTGAAAAGCCCTGTCCCTGTACTCAGTCTCATACAAACTGATCATAGGTGATATGTGTCTGGCATACAAGACCATGCCCAAACCAGCCTTGATGGCATTTCCGCATATCTGTAAGACATATTGCATCATGCACACAAGGTCTTCACCTGGCCTGTGACGTGTATAGTACTTGTTGGCGGGATAGTGTGGTGTCCCACACAATACACTGTCTGTAAAATACACTCTTTCCCCATGTCTAGCAGAGTATGTGTATAGCCTTCTGCAAGAGGAAGTTGGACGACTACATGGGAGATGGATGAGACACCCCTGGGATTCTGCGTGTATCCCAGATGGACAGGGGAAACAGGTGCTGGCTTGGAAGGGGCATGGGTGAAAGTCTGGGCCAGGCTTATGAGGACATCAAGGCCAATAGCCTGGTATCATCTTATTATGTTATGCACCTAGTACTTTACATGTGTCCTGTATGTATGACAGACTGTCCTGCAATGTTGTGTGAAATGAATCCCTGTGAGTCCAAACTATGTATTTACTGCAGTGATAGTGTATTGTCCTGTCCCTTTATCAGTCATCATCACGTATCGATTAACCTTGTCAGTGTGTGTGGTCTGCATAGGAGTAAGTCAGCTCTTACAGTACATGCATATGCAATTGGTGACACTGTGTAGCTCACTCCAGTAGCCTTGGTCTTGGCCACAATGACTATTCTGCTACTAGGCTCATCACACATTAGGATTTGTCACACTTTGTTGTGGGCTGGAGAGTAGCAGTGATAGAGATGGATTACAGCAGGCAGAACAAGCATAAGGTCTGCCCTGAAGGGCCCATAGGTGTCACAGCTGTGCCAGACTGTACCAGGAGTGTGTGTGTGTGTGTGTGTGTGTGTGTGTGTGTGTGTGTGTGTGTGTGTGTGTGTGTGTGTGTGTGTGTGTGTGTGTGTGTGTGTGTGTGTGTGTGTGCTTGTGTATGTGTGTATGTGCACATGCGTATGTGTGTGAGTGTGCATTTGTGTACCAGACAACCTTATAGTGCAGGTATTAATTTACATATGTTGTCTTCCCCTCATAGGTGGCAATGGGAGTCATGGTCCCTCCTGCATGGAACCTGATGTCAGTGTCTCTGCGGACTCTGACTATGATGAGGTGGCCTAATGGTTAAGGTGTTTGCCTTACAAACACAAGGTGCAAGGTTCGGGTCTCCTAAGGGATAATTGACTAGGCTTAAAATGTCTCGCAAGGGCAGTTAACCTAGTACTAATCTATAAACCTATGAACCTATGATAGTCATAGTGAGGCACAGGTGGGGAGGTCAGGAGCTGAATCTATGCCATCGGCTGGCATCCCACTGTTGTCCACAACATCCCCGCACACAGTCACGATGCCCACACATACCCCATCCCAAGTGGCCACAGATAATGGACAGTTGGTGGGTGGTGGCATAGAACAGGCTATTGTGGTGACTATGGCAAGTGTGAGTATAGACACCTGCCATAGCCGGAGTGCAGGTGAGGTCCCACACAGTACCACCAGCACTACCAAAAGGGGGTGCTGTCCACACCACATTGCAGCAGCACATGGGCACATGGTCCTTGCCATCCCATCAGGGACATGGATCCAGAAGACAGCAGTCACCACTGGGGAGTAGTACTGCATCTGGCCTTGAGCCTGGTGCTGCCAGTGAGACCTCTGGCATGACCAGTTCATGTGTCCGTGGCCAGAGATCATGAACTGTGCACCCTGCCATGTACAGTCCACAGCTGTCCAGCATACCCCAGTGTAGGGCAGCCACATGGCGTGACTGTGTGCATACAAACACACACACACACACATACATCACCATCACACCCAGATCACCTCCAGACACACACACCACCTCTGCATGGCCAATTCATAGAACAACCATCCAAACACACACACATGATGTCATCCATATGGCTCAGCCTAGGCCTTTGGCAAACCTACACAACACCCTGTGCATATGATGATACCTGTGCCACAGCCTTGTCATCCATAACACTGATGCAGAGACATGCTAATATGGTTCTGATGCACAGGCTGAATTAAGTACAGTTTAGCTATATAATGCAGTGTAAGGTGCTGTCAGCTGGCATTTGTAATGGGTACACCAGAGTGTGTGTACCTTTTCAGCCATGATGCATTATTGGTGTTAGTAATGCTGACTGAATGTAGTCTCACATGTGTTCTGTTTGTGTTCTAGGTGTCTGTGTGTCAACAGGATGTGGCCCTGCAGACATAGCCAATGAGGGGTATGGCAGAGTGGTAACAAATAGTGTCATAGCCGAGGTGCAGCTGTATATGTACGCGTTTACCAGGTCTGTGCAACAGTTACTGCATGTGCCACAGAGATCATATGGCTGAGAGATGTTACAGGTAAGTCAGCAGCTCTTGTAAAATGGACAATGGTAAGTGTAGTGAGTGGAACACACCTCAGATTGGTAAACCCTACACCCCAAGAGGATATTGTGTTCACCAAACACACAGAGAATACTGTTCCCACACACACATACACACAGACACACACACACACACACACACACACACACACACACACACACACACACACACACACACACACACACACACACACACACACACATTTGCCAGTACTGACATTAGCAGCCCTGCCAATCATGTTATTCATTCCATACTGTTACATAGCTGTTGCATGTGGCATGGGGCTTATAGGGATGAAGAGTGTCTATAAATACCTCTACGGTAAATGTGAACAGCGGGCTTTGTAAAGTGGACCTCAGAACATGTACTGGGAGTACCATGGCCTAAAATTGTAAACCATGGCCACCCAATTGATATAGTTCTCACTCACACACATACACACACACACAGGACACTGTTCTTACACAAACACACACACACACACACACACACACACACACACACACACACACACACACACACACACTCACACGCACACACAAAGACACACACTTGCTAGTACTGAGATTAGAACTACTACCTATCTAGTTACTGCTACTACAGTGTTACGCATTTATCACATGCACTACAAAGCTTGTATGGCAATGGGAGATGTACTGGGTGAGACTGGACTCATCATACCTTAACCTACAGTTATACACATCTACAAACACAAATACACTCATACACATATTTGTCAGGACTGAGATAAGCATCCCTATCTATCTTGTTAGTCAGTCCATACTGTTACATAGTTCTTGCACATGGCATGGGGCTTATTGGGCTGAAGAGTGTCAACAGATACCTGTATGGTTGATGAAGACAGTGGGCCTTGTAAAGTGGACCTTAGGAAATATATTGGGAGTACCACGGCTTAAAAATGTAAAACCCACCCCCAGTGGATATAGTTTTCAGTCAAACATAGAATACATTTCTCTCTCTCTCTCTCTCTCTCTCACACACACACACACACACACACACACACACACACACACACACACACACACACACACACACACACACACACACACACACACACACACACACACACACACACACACACACACACACACACACACACACACACACACATACACACATTTGTCAGAACTGAGATTAGAACCCCTACCTATCTAGTTATTGATATTACAGTGTTAATGCATTTATTGCATGTGCCACGATGTGGATAGGGTGAAAAGTGCCCCACAGTTCTTTTAAGGTGAACAGCATCATCACTACTTGTAAAGTATGGCAATGGGCAGTGTACTGGGACAGTGAGGCCTCAAAATGCTGCATCCTACAAATATACACACTTACAAACACACACACACACACACACACACACACACACACACACACACACACACACACACACACACACACACACACACACACACACACACACACACACACACACACACACACACACACACACACACACACACACACACACTCATATCTGCCAGGACTTTGATGAGCACCCCTGCTTCTCTAGTTATTTTTATTATAGTGTTATGCAGGTACTGCACACACCATGGAACTTGTTGGGTGAAGAATGTCCCAAGGTACCTGTAAAGTGAATAACATCACCAGCCCTTGTAATGTATAGCAATGGGAGGTGTACTGGTTGAGAAGGGCCTCAGACTTCTTTCACCTACATGTTTACATACTCATAAACACTTATATACACACTAATGCACACATACATGTATGCCAGTACTGAGAGCCATAGGTTTATAGGTTCATAGGTTTGTACTAGGTGAATAGAAATGGAATATTTACAAGCCTAGCCCATAGGATTACCCTGCCATCGTGCCACCTGACATTAATCCCCAGTGTGTCTATCGAGTATAGCCACTGGAGTGATCCCCAGGGTGAGATTTCTATTCCCCATCCACTCATCCAGATTTCTCTTGCAGAGGTCCACTAATCAGGGCCACTAAGGTGCCTGTTTGACATGTATGTAAAATCTATTCCATTGCATGGCCAGTCTCTGGATTATAAACCTGTGCCTCCAACATGCCCTATTGATTGTGGAAATGGGGTTGAAGTATCTGAGGCATGTGGTGTAGACGGATTGGGTTTCTTTAGATATAGCATGCCTAACAGAACTGGGTCAGACAGGCTTTGTAAGTCAAGCAGAAATTACCTCTAAGTTGCCAATATGAGACAAAGAATAGTTGGAGTTATTGGAGTCTGTCCATATAGGACAAGAGTTTAAGGCCTAGGATCCTCTTTGTGAGGTACTTTTGCAGCCTCTCCAGTTGTTGCAGGTGTCTAGTGAGGTACATGCCAAATGGGCCACTGTACTCGAATATCTGGCCTAATGAGGGAAGAGTAGAGGGAGACAATGACCTTTTTCTTCCAGGATACAACACCCTTAGTAATGAGATGTGCCACATAGAAGGACTTTCTGACCACAGTATCACTGTGGTGGTCAACAGAGAGGTTGCTGTCAACCTGTGTTCCCAGTTCTCTTATAACGACTTCTGTGTTTAGTGGACTATCATTAATGTGGTGACTCATGGGAAACAAGTTTTCCACAAAGGGGATGGTGACACATTTTCTGGCATTGAACCTAAGTCCAGGGTTCTGACAACAGTCATAGGTCTCAGTGAGGCATTTCTGCAGGATGTCAACATCACTTGGGGAGGTAATAATAGCACCCACCATGCAGTCATCTGCAAACATTGTCAGCCAGAGTCCCTTCATGTGGTGCTGGACTTTAGAGACATAGGTACTGAACATGAGGGGACCAAGGACCAGACCCTGTGGTACTCCACTTGTGACTGGGTAGCAGTCTGACATGGAGACCACTGTTTCACACTGTGGGTTTTATCTGTGAACCAGTCTGCATCCCACCTAGTGATATAGGAGTTGATGCCTAGCTGAGTGTGTGTCTATGATTCTTCAGTGGGAAATGGTATCAAAGGATTAGAAGCCCCTACTATATTGTTAATTAGTCCATACTGTTACATAGTTATTTCACATGGCACAGAGCTTGTAGGGCTGCAGAGTGTCTGCAGCTAGCTCTACAGTGGACGACAACAGTGGGCCATGTAAAGTGGACCTTGGGAAATGTACTGGGTGGACCACGACAAAAATTGCAAAATCATCCCCCCAATGAATATGGTTCCCACCAAAACACACACACACACACACACACACACACACACACACACACACACACACACACACACACACACACACACACACACATACACATATGGGATACTGATCTCGAACACACACAAATTTGCCAGGACTGAGATTAGAACCGCTCCCTATTTAGGTATTGCTACTAGAGTCTTATGCAATTATTGCATGTGCCATGGAGCTTATAGGGTAAAGGGTGTCCCTAGATACTTCTAAGGTGAGGAAAATTAATGGACCTTGTAAAGTATGGCGATGGGAGATGTGCTGGTTGAAAAAGGCCACAAAATACTTTAACCTACAGATATACACACCCATTTGCTAGGGTTAAGATTCAAACCCCTACCTAACTCGTTATTTGTACTATAATGTTACGCCATTATCACATGCACAACAGAGCTTATAGGGCTGAGGGCTGCCCAAAGGTACTTCTAAGGTGCCTGACATCAGCAGGACTGCTAAAGTAAGGCAATGGAAAGTGTACTGGGTGTGAATAGGCACGAAATCTGTATCCTACAAACACAGTCACACTTTTACATGTGCCAGTATTGAGATTAGAACCCCTACCTAACTAGCTATTTGTACCATAGTGTTACTCAGTTATCGCATGCACCAGAGAGCTTATAGGGCTCAGAGCTTCCCAAAGGTTCTTCTAAGGTGACTGACATCAGCAGGACTGCTAAAGTAGGGCAATGAGAAGTGTAGTCGATGTGAATGGCCTCAAAATCTGTAACCTGTAAACACACAAACTTGTACATTTGCCAGGACTGAGATTAGAACCTCTACCTAGTTATTTGTACTATAGTGTTATGCAGTTATTGCATGCACCACAGAGCTTATAGCATTGAGGGTTGCCCAAATGTTTTTCTATGGTGAATGACATCAGCAGATCTTGTGAAATAGGGCCATGGGAAGTGTACTGGGTGGGAAGGGATGAAAACTCTTATTCCAACATGCACACACACACACACACACACACACACACACACACACACACACACACACACACACACACACACACACACACACACACACACACACACACACACACACACGCACACACGCACATGCACACACACCACACACACATACATACACACACATACAGACGCACAGACACAAACAAACACACACAGAGGTAGGTGATGTGATTTTACAACCCCCACCTCAGTAACATTAGACAATGAATTAAATCTTCATGCTGGCAAGTGCCAGTGTTTACAACTGGTATGCAACTGTCTGCAGAAGGATATCACTCTCTGCCATTTAGGGTATCCCTGTGTATGACTCACTCTCCGTGTATGTCTCACTGTGTGTTTCACTCTATCACTGTCTGTCGTTCTGTCTTCCTCATGTCTATGTGTGTGTATGCATGACATATTGCAATATGTTGCCCATATATATGTGTGTATGTATCACATGCAACAGATGCAGATATACCACATATCATCCACCTACCGCTGGCTGTGGGTAATCCTGTCTGATGGGTGTGTGTGGAGACACTTAGGTGTACATAGCTGTGTGTATGGAAAGACATTTGCACAATATAGATATAAATATACATGTATATATATATATATATATATATGTATATATATATATATATATATATTTATATATATATATATATATATATATATATATATATATATATATATATATATAGTCCGTTGTGGTTTCAGACATGGAGTTTATTTCTCTAAGTGTAGGAGCATGCCCAGTATGACCTTCTATAGTAAGTGTGGGAATCCAATCCAGGAATAGCTGTAAGGTTGTAACTCCAGTCTTGGGTGTTGTGTGCTACAGCCATACCCTGCAACCTGTTTATGCAATATCTGGAGATAGGCTGCCAATATGGGGAAACAATGGCCCAGACATGGGGGATACTGTAACTATTGCTCCTATTAATGTATGAGTTGCTAGAGTTACATGGTTTGTTTTAGCAGACATTTTCTGACTTATATAATGTTTGACACTATAATGTATTGTGTCAATACCTACTGACAGATATCATTGGATCATCACAGTTATTTACCAGAGAAATACGAGCTGGATGATGCACCGACCAATATTATGAGGCAAAGGCTGGACATTCTTGCACAATCTGGTCAGTTGGGAGGTGTGGCTACAGCCAATTGACTGATGAAGCTGTGTAAAAGGTCCATCACCTTGGTGATATACTAGCTGGGGATCTCCTGGTTGTGCAGTATATTTCTTACCTGAAAAGGCATATCCTGGTGTGGCCATGCCTCTCAACTGTATAGATTCTCATAGATTATCCAGATTCATGCCTCATATATCTGGTCAGTTTCCCTTAACATTGTGGTTTTCTGGCACATTTGTTGCAAATCAATCAGGGTTGCAGTCAGAGAATAACGGCCAGACATTAGAGTTTCAGACTTCACACCCTTCATGACACCCATGCTCCTACACACACCCTCTGTTATTATATCACCTTTCTAACATTATGAGAGCATTAAAGCTGCGGTGGTGCAACGGTAGGAGTGTCGCCTCGCAACAAGAGGTTCTCCTGTTCGATTCTTGGCTGGAGCGCCTTCTGTGTTGAGTCTTCATGTCCGACATGCATAAATGGGCATGCCCTCATTGAAGGTTGGGTGTCGAGCTGGCACCTTGGCACCGTAAAAATCTACTGCCAATCATTAGCGGACCGGAGTTCCACTGTGGCGACCCCTAACCAGGAAAAGCTGAAAGAAGAAGAGCAACATTTCAAACATGTTCCTATAGTTGGGCCTTTATCCCACCATTATGTATGGCTTTGTCCAGACTTCTTGCTCTATGATGTTGACAGATATGCTACTAGCATATAATGGCATGGCCTTTCATTTGCATTTTGTTGACTGTGTTATGTTGCTAGTATGAACCCCATGACATTCCCTACAATGGCACTATGGGAGAGGCATGGGCCTTTGCCAGTGGCCTGTAGGCCATGTGAGACTGATGCAGTCCATCTGTAGCAAGGCAGTGCAATCTGTCACTCATATGTTCCCAGGCTGCCAGGCAGTGGATCCCCCTGGAGTGACAATGGTAAGCGAGTCAGGTGTTACTGACAATCCCTTACCATTCTTATTGATCCATCAGTCTGCATGACAGCAGGATTCTGCTTACAGCTAGGGACATACCTGCATGGGACAAATATTCAGCACTCTGCATCATGTCTGTCTTTCTATATTCCGTGAGGTAGTTCTAACATCTTTCCCACTACCATGGATCAGGCTAGTGTTATACCTGTACCTGTTGTGGGGTGACTTAAGTGTATGTGTGATATGGTAGATTATGGCACTTGCCAAACAAGTATTGTGACTTTCTCCTTATCCAGCCTGGTGTGTGGCACATCTGTGTGTCTCACAGTGGAGTCTTCTATGAGTAAAATGTTGTGTGTATGATAAGGCCTTAGTGTTTGCAGTACCCTGGTGTGTGCAGTATGTGTGGTTTGTGGTGTGTAGGTTTGGGAAGTTCTCATGTGTTTTTGCCTCTGAGGTGTCCTTCATTTGGGGTTTGATTTGCTGTGGACCTCCACTTATGTGGGTGTGTATGTATTTTCAGGTGATGCTTACTGACTCCATACACTGCAGCCCACCTATGTTACTGCAAAATGTGCTCTGGTGTGCACATTCTCCATTTGTCAGGTCAGTGGCTCCACTCCCCCTTCTGTGTGTCTCCTTATCCTTCTGTAGTCTGGTCACAGGCTTTGCTCACAGTGGCTGCTGTTATTTATTTTATTTTTTTATTTTACATTTCTTGACCGGGCTAGTCTATCTGGATATATGTCCATTTTCAGTAGAGGCCCAGGGAGAAAAGCTCCAATGAGTATTACATGGTTTCAGAAGGTGTTACAAAAGAAGTAATAACAAGTATAAAACTAACAGTAAACAACTAGTAAATGAAATTTTTTTTTTTTTTTTTTTAATCAGGAGATTGCATATTACAATCTGAGAACCAAAAAATACATAAACTACAACCTATGTAAGGTGCTTCACAAAGAACATTACAATACAAAAAATGAATACATAAATTTTATAAGAGGAATGCTGAAGTGTAATGAGAGGTAAAGAAAAGCTGAAAGGAGTGTAGAGAGAGAAAAAAATAGGGAAGAAGGAAAGTAAAGGAAAACAGAATAAGTCTCATTATGTTTCCAACAGAGTTTGAGAATAGGCAGTCACCTGTAGAGTTATTAGGACATAGACTTTTTAAAGAAGTACTGTGTAGATGGGTCTAAAATGTGGGGGAGAGGTCTGGGATCAGATATCTGAGGGTTGATTATAGCATATTTTCCACCAAAGTTGGAGAACAGGCAGTGTGTGTTGAGTTATAGGGTGTAGTAGGGAAAAAAAGGCAGAAGACAAGAAAAGAAATAGTATTAGTCTGGGTTACTACAGGGGCATAGCCATTTTGTATTGAGATGCAGTTTTAGATTCCTTTTGAAAAGTGGGAGAGAAGTCAGAGATGAGATATCTGAGTGTAATTTATTCCATATTTTTCCAACAGAGTTTGAGAACAGGCAGTCACCTGCAGAGTTTTTAGATATAGTGGTTTTGATTAATAGTTTGCTTGAAGAGCATAGCTGTTTCTGATTATAGTAAGGTGTGATGTGGCAAGAGAGTATTGGATGTGGCAAGAGAGTATTGGAGTTTTGGAGGGTTGGTGCAGGGTTTTGTGGGCTATTATGAGTTGTTATGTATTTGAAATTCTGGTGTGAGCGTGGTAAATGCCATAACATCACACACAAAGTTATGGACTACACACCTCTGAGCATACCTATTTGGCAAGTTGTCCATTATTGCACCACTACATCTGCTAGGGACCTCAGACAGTTTGTGTTACTATGGAATTATGTGGCTACATGTTGGCCTAGCTGTTAAACTGTCACTGACTCTGACATTTGGACAGGCCCACATATGACAGTCAGATGAAGGCCCACACATGGGGTCAGGATGTTGATACTGTTCTGGATTCCATAGACAGTTGGGGAACCAGTTTGTTACTTGCTTGCTTTCTCTTATAGGTGTGTCATCTGCTTCTCCACTGTCTTACATTGATGTTTTGACATGACCTTTTCTTGTTTTGCAAATACTTTGCAGGTGAATGCAATGTTAGGACAAGCAGAACAGTTATCCAAGGCATACTTGTGTTCCTTGTCTGACAACCTGCCATTCCAGGGGTATGGCTGTTGACCAGTGACACTATAAATATATTGCAAACCTCTGTACATTCTTAGAAAGGTCTCTACAGTTGGTAGGTATGCTAGGCACTGTGTAGGTTACTCCACCCTGTGTACTGTTCATGTGTTTGGCCCCTTGTCCATGACCTGTCCAGCTTACTGGCAGTAATGGTTATTGACATCTGGACAGTGTGTACAACTCCCACCATAGGTGTAGCTGACATGCAAAATAGTTGGCACTGCAATTCTTGGAACATGGCCCTGTCTACCACAGTACTGTAACTATGCCACTAAGACACAATAGCCAGGAGTAAGTGCTGGCTACATCCTGACAGTATTTCCCATGCATATACATAGATCATTGACCCCTGCAAATTGTGGACATGCAACAAGTTATCATTGATTGGGACAGCCCTGACAATATGTGCTCTGCTGCTATTGCCCTACTTACTTACATGTTAGTGCATTTCTATGGGAATAGGAGTGTGGGGGGGCACACATGTGAATGGTACACATTTGCAGATACTGTGCTGATATTGGCTTTACGTTTTGGTTCCATTTTGCATAGTATTGTGCCCTGTCTTGGAGAATAGAGGCATATCACTAGAGCTCACAGGTTAGATTGTAATGGCATACAACTGAGTTTCAGACTTCTTACCCTTCAGAGCTTTAATTCAACTACAAGGCTTGCTGTGATATCACTGTGTAAGTCTGCAGGGGGTATTCCATTATTGTCACCATTTGTGGGCCTTTTACAGACATTCCTTTATGTTTTTCTATGGCTGACTTGCTGGGTGAGTCTGAGGGGGGAGTATGGGATCCCCACATTGACATCCATGCATGTGACCTATGACACCCCCTTAGTTGGCCCCCCGCATATACTGCAGAGGGATTTATCACCTTGGATAATACTGCATAGTGTGGGGAAGCCAGTACTGGGCAGACATTTCCTGGTGTCCCACATAGCTGTCAGTTGTCTACTGCTACCCTAGTAGGCCACCCCATTCGCTTGCATGCATGCAGCGATACCATAGATATGCTACCAGAAAATACTACTCCATTTATTTATTGTTTAGAAGACTGACTTACCTTGTGCCTGCAGCAGTTGTGGGGATGGTGGGTGAGGTCTGACTCTGTCAAATGCATGCAGTACACTGCCTATACATGGTAAGTTACAGGTAGTGTGATGTGTGTGTCATCCCATTTTTACTGTGTGTGCAAGTCAGAGAGAGATGTCAGTCCCTGGGTGCCTACAGTGTCAGTGTGTGTGCTATGAGTTGCCTCT
This sequence comes from Protopterus annectens, assembly GCF_019279795.1. NCBI lineage: Eukaryota > Metazoa > Chordata > Ceratodontiformes > Protopteridae > Protopterus > Protopterus annectens. The sequence continues at coordinate 98,248,381 of NC_056741.1, read as the reverse complement.
TTGCCAAGGCCAGGCCATACTGGGCATGCCTCAATCTGCCTACAGGGGCTGGCTCAGGGGGGTTCCTCCTCTGAGTCCCTCTGTGTCTGTGAGGACCTTGGCAATGGTGGGGAGCTGTGTGGCCCTCCCCGTGCTGTCCCTGCTGCAGCTGTTTCTGCAGGATCATATTGTGTAGCATGGCACATATTATGAACATGTATGCACATGTGACTGAAGAGTACCGCAAGGCTCCACCTGATTTGTCAAGGCAACAGAACCGTGACTTGACCATCCCAAACAAACACTCTATAATGATCCTGGTTTGTGCATGTGCCTTATTTTGGCATTCTTGAGTCAGTGTATGTGCATTTTTGATGAGTGTCATCATCCACGACTCCAGTGTATAGCTAGCATCCCCCAGCAGATGGCCATACGGGATGTCCCCCCTGGCAAATAATTGAAATAGCTGTGAGGAATGCCTGATGTGGGAGTCGTGATAGCTTCCAGGGCTGCCAGCATCTACATTCATGATAATGCCCTTGGCTTTGCACGTGACCTGGCAGTTGATGGAAGGGAAGCCCTTGCAGTTTATGTAGACCCTACCCTGCTCACTGGGTGGTGCTTTGGTGTGGATATGCATGCAATCTATGGCACCCAGTACCTCCGGGTATTCTGCTACACAGTAGAAGAGGTACATATTGCTGGTCATCTCTCCCCAGGTGCTGGGGTAGTAAATGTGTTCACTGGGATGTGGTAGCATGGCATCCAGGAACTGGTGGAGTACCCTGGATAAAGATACCTGTGAGACCCTCATGATGTCCCCAGTAGGTCTTTGGAAAATGCCTGTAGCTAGTATTCTTAAGACTACACATACTTTGGTATCCACTGGGATTGGTTCCCCTCTGTTGGCTCTGGGTCTGAGTTGAGGCCGGCCCAGCTTGTTGGTTTGCTGAAGTATGTCTCTATCCACCCTGTAGCACCCTACTATATCCAGATTATGTAGCCCCTGGTAGGCTACCCTGGGTCTGAACGCTCTTTTCCTCCTTAGTCTGTGGCAGTTGCCAGCATTACCCTGCTCACTGCCGTCAGCCTCTAGTACATACTGATGTATCAAAGTGACAGCAGCCCCTAGCATGAGGCTGTACACCAATGGTGCAGAGTTTGTGGGAAAAAATAGATTGAAGGATATTTGCACAGTTTATACTGTTGTGCTGCAGATGCCACCTGTATGATAGGCTGGCTATGATACATTCCACTTTCCTATGTTATTTGTACTTGTTTGCTTTTATTCTGCTATGTCCCTTTTAAGTCCTGAGGCATGCCACGCAAACCTGGTGCCCAAATGTAAACAGTTCTGTTATTTCCAGGGGGGTTTTTTGTTTTGTTTTCTTTTTTTTTCTTTTTTTTTTTTTTTTTGTTTTAGACCGGGTACATGCTGTGCAAACCTGTTTAGCTAAAGTAAACACTTTGAAGCAGAAATGGCCCTCCTTGGACATGAACACACTCTGCATTTAATGGAATACGTTAATAGAGCATCAGACTCACCCTTTTGCTTAGCTTTGCTTATCTAAGCTCAACTGGGAGCCGTGGAGTTCCAATGTGCTTACACCAAGCATGACACACACCATTTTCATGTCAGCTGCTTCTCCTGCATATACCACTGCCTTATAGCTCCTACATGGTTAGGTGCAGTCATGGAATGGTCTCCCATTTAGTGATTCAGTAAAATCTGCTCATTAGCATACCACACTGCCTTAGTCATGGGTTACCCCACTATACCACAGCATTCCTCCTGAGCAACCAGTGTTACCTGTTCTTGCTTTGATTTTGCATGCCATAGTGGCAAAATGCAGATTTCACTTAAAATTGACTTTTCACATTTTTTTCTATTTTCAGCACAATCCCATTTGCACGATGCTGCCCTATGCTTAAACAGCCAAATCAGCCAAAAAAAATAAACTTGAATTTTATAATTTTGACACTCTTTTTAATGCCAATGGCCATACTTTTGGCCATTAGCATGCCTAAGGATTCTAATACGTGCTTTAGTTTGAGCTGTCATGCCTCCATTTTTATTTTTGCAGAAATGTACTTGGTTACTAGCCGAATACATTTCTGCACCTCACACTATTCCCGCACAGATGCCTGTCTGTTTACTGAATTGCTAATTCACCTCATTTGCATGGTTTTCACCAGCAAAAGAAGTAATTATCATTATTCAGTTGTGTCCATATGGGAATAGTGCTGCCAGATTTGTGCACATCCCCAGGCATGTTTACTGGTTCGCTTGGTGGCCATATTCCATGCAAGAGCGGCTGCACTATTCTTACACTCCATGTAAGCTTTATTGAATCTTGGGGTATATGCATTGCAGCACATCATGCATTTATGGCTCTTATTATATGCCAATAGTACATCATTTAACATGTGACTATAGAAGTATTTTCAACAAATGCAAGCTGATTCTGACAATAAATGTATCCATAATAACCATCCCCATTATTTTTAGCAACAAGAAAGATAACCTATGGGTCTATCTGACTCTGAGTCTGTCTTATTCCTGATATATCTATATATCTATATATATATATATATATATATATATATATATATATATATATATATATATATATATATATATATAAATCACTGCTTATAGGTTAGTACTAGGCTATCTGCCCTTAAGGGTCATTTTAAGCCTAGCCAATTATCCCATGTGAGAATCAAGCCCTGCACCTTGGATCTTTAAGATTAGCTCCTTAATCAGTATGCCATCCTCCTCTTTCCCTTAAAGTTAGTCATGCTCCTCAACAGACAGCCCCCACAATTGTAAATATTTTGTCTGTATACATTCCAGATGCTCAAAGGTGTCTACACTAAAGGGAAACAAAGCATATACCCCCTGATGGAATGAAGTTGCATGATAAAATAACAGTACAAAACTCTTAATACCAAATCAGTCCAAAACACGATACAGAAATTGAGACAAGAAGGATAAGCAATATATATCATCATCAGCCTCCTTTTCCTTGTTTTTTTTTTCTACATGGGGTCAGGGTATCATGTTAACTGTCACCAACTCTCTCGATTCAGTGACACACTCCTGCCTTGTTCAACACTCTTGCCTGACTGTTGCAGATCTTCTTTCACATAATCCATCCACCTCTTTGCTGGATGTCCTCACTTCCTCTTTCTTTCTGTCTATCCCAAATTTTCCTCAGCAGATTGTCTTCTGCTTTTCTGCACATGTATCCAGAGCACTGCCATCTGTTCTTTTTGATCTTTTCTGCAACTGGAGCTACTTTGGATTTTGCTCTTATGTCCTCATTTCTTCGTCTCTCCCACAGAGTGCACCCTACCACCTTCTCAGGTTCTTCATTTCTATCACGTCTAACTTCTTCAACTGTTCTGCCTTTACTGCCCAGGCTTCTGTACCATACAGTAGTACTGGTCACACTGCTGTCTTATACACCTTACTTTTCATACTCTTTGGCATTCTTCTGTCATAGACTACTTCCAACACTCTATGCCAGTTGGCTGCAGCCCCTCTGACTCTAACTTTGATCTCTTCATTTAGACTTCCCTTGTCCTCCACTATCTCTCTTAGATACTTGAAGCTGTTTACCTGTTCCATTATCTTTCTTTCTATTGCTATTCTCAGCTTCTTCTGATTTCCCCAATTTGCTGCCATTACCAGTCTTATCTGTGCTTAATTTCATCCTATGTGCCTTCAGTTTTGCATTCCATTCTCCTATCCTTTGCTGAAGTTCTAGCTCAGAGTCAGCCTGTAATGCCACATCATCTATATACAGCAACATTGTTGATCTTGCCCCTCTGACCTGTTTGCTAATGTAACTAATCATCAGTATGAACAGCAGTGGACTCAGAGCTGAACCCTGTTGTATATAAACAGTGTTAAAAATGTTAAGCACTTTTGCCCAAATACTCGCCAAGGGCTTCTTCAGAACTAAAGTGTAACACCCACATTACAAACTTAAATAGCCATCCCATTTACTTCACAATAATCAGTTATAGAAGCACAAACCATAAACTAATATCTAAAAGCTTAAAATATTGAATAACACAATAGTATAAAGAAACATTTAAATATTAAATTAATATTTGGAGCTTGTTCATTTGGACATGCCATTGTAAAAACAAGCCTAAAATCCCACATGCTCAACTCTTATAAAATGAAATAAAAAATAAAATAAAAGCTGTCCCTACTACTTAGATAAGGAATCAGTGACAAACCAAAACATATTGAGGTAAATATGCCCAGAAATCTGGGATAGCTTGAAAATATTGCGCCTTCATTGCATACGTGAAAAGTTGACAGAATAACAGGCTTACACAGCATTCATTTTTTCTGATTGATAGGATATCAGTAACTCAAATGTATGTCATTATTTAACAGCTGTAATCCTATGTGACTTACCGAAATACACACATTTTATGATGAACAAACCCAAAAAAAAAAAATCTCAGACTGGTTCATAGCTCTTAACTTCTTGCTTAGGAATTAGAAACAAAAGTAATAGATAGGGCAGAAAGGCCCAAAGTCACTGACAACATTTAAATAGTATTTTAATTCACTTAAAAAGTTAACAGAACAACACGTTTTGCTTGAACTTGTGCTTGATAAACAATAAGAAGCATGAAGCTCTAAAGTCTGGCATTATTAACTGACAAGCTTCTCAGAACAAAATACTTTGCACTGACATGCATTTTTTGAACAATAACCCGTATCAAACTTTAATGTCTGAACTTACAACTGACAGTAATCAGCAGTTTACCAGAAAAAAAAAAGTTTATAAAGGGAAAAACAGGCTTTAAATCAAATGCATTTTCTGAACAATAAGCAGTTTGAAAATGTATGTCTAGCCTTATCACTGGCAGTCATCAGGAGTTTACCAGAAAAACTAATGTAGAGGGAAAAACAGGCTTTAAGTCAAGATGTATTTTCTGAACAATAAGCAATGCGAAACTCTATTGTAGAATATTGTCTGACTGTGATAATCATTAATTTACCAGGAAAAAAAAGTTTTAGGAGGAAATCTGTAGCAGCAGGAAGCAATACAGATTATCAGTCACAGACACAGACGAGCGGGATAAGAACATTGTGAAACCAGAGACCGTTAGCAGCTACACCCTACAAATGTCTTTGGTATTTTTATCTGGCTACCTGTTGGGGGGAGCACTAACCTCACCTTACTGTGGACTGTTAAAATATCACAGCTGGTTGACTGTTTAACTTGTGTTTGCTTTCCACTAGCTCCTGTGTGACAGTACTGTGACCAGGGGGACACCACATAGCATAACAGCTTCTTCTTGTGCACAGACTAAACCCCCTAGTTATAGTACACCTAAAGTGAGCAAAGAAGTGGAATAAAGTGATTGCTGATATAAATGCTATGGAGAAGGAATTGTACTTTGGCACAGTGCAAGAAAAGAGCTAAAGATAAGGTACATTCTACAAAGATAAGTTAGGAAAAATGTAATATGAACAGCAGCACCGGTGGTTGAACATCCACTGTCCAGCCTTTAACATCTGGTAAGGAACAGCTGTTCTGTTTATCCATTCAAGGAGGTGTGAATATCAACAGTTTCGGAGACCTGCACTATCCATATACAGGTGTTGCAGAAGGTCAGTATTTTACTAGCATTAACACTGTAACAGCTTAAGTACTTGCAATGGTTACTGCATGCATGTAACTGCAAAATGTTTCCTCAACAGGTACTCCATTAACACCACCTTAGTACATAAAAGAGTAATTGCATGAATTCAGATCCACCCTAAAATATCACTTGGCAACTAATAAATCATGCAATTGCATCAGACCTAAAGTATAAGTATATAATTCTACCTTTGTCCACTCTGCATACTGTACATGTGTGTCTACAGTATTTTTGATTTTGCTCACAATATCTTGGAAACATGTATTTTCTTAATCTGATATACGTTGTAAATAATGTTTATTGACTGTTTGCTTTGAAGTACTTTGTAAATACTGTTTGTTGACAAATTGTTTTGAATTGTCAACAATGCATTTCTATCATTGTTTTAAGCTTTTCTCTTCAGGAATCTGCTGAAAATGGACATTGCAATTTCCAGTCTGATGTTCCTGGTATACAAAATCAAATAAATAAATGAATGATATGCCTGCGACTGGTGAGATTTGTAGTACAGAAATACATTTCCTAAGTGGGTCTGTTTCAGAAAGAGCTGCATGCTGTGGTGCACCAGAGCAGATTAACGATGACAGCAGAATGGCTGATGGCAATGATGTCATTATTCTCATATTCATGGCACATCCTCCAGACAGTGGCACACAGTCACAAAATGAAATGACAGGGTCCTGTTTTGCACAGCAGGTGGATAACTCTCTAATCAATGACAAAGGCTCATACAGTCAGCTGTTTCTGGGACACCGTCTGAATCCCTGGATGAAGACACACGAATCTCAGATGTATACTACCTGTATGCAGGAATGCCAGATGAAGACATATTTCACATTTACCTGTGCAGACAAGCAAGTCATTGACTGCCAATAATGAGTACTGTGACATAGTTCAGACCCAGACTACTGCCATGGACAGTCATGTTGAGATGGTCAGAGCACTACAAGGTATATGTGAGGAAAATTCACTGGTACATGAGAATGTTGAAGATCAGGGACAATGCTTTGATAAGCCTCATGCAGAGTATGGTTGCACACATGGCATTCATGTCAGCTTCTATCTGCAGACTAGTAAGCACTTACCACACACTAGGGACACCACTGCTCTTGGTTGAAACAACTTGTGTATTTATGGTGATTGAGTGGGCCAGATACCACATGTACACCTTAAAACTGCCATAGGCATTCATGTGGGTTTCCCAAGAGAAGGCAGTTGGCCTCATCAAAGTTCTACATCATGATGTAGAACTTTGGAGTCATGGCCTACATCTTGAAGCATTGCTAGGTCAATATCAAGAGGACCCCCTGCTATAGTAGATGCCATCACAGGAAGAACTCAGCATCAAATTCACATTCTAATACCTGTTCATGATGTATGTGACCATTACTAGCACAGACATTTAGGGGCATTCTGTATGACATCTTCCAGATGTAACATACATTTCATACATTTTCAAGTGCTGTAACACAGAAGTTACTCACCTGGAAAATTATTTGCAATGGGTATGCACTGCATCACATCTGTTGCAAATGAGACATGCTGCACTTACCTTTATGCTCTTGGAAAAATAAAAATAACACAAAAAATGAGAACATCTTTAGCAATGAAACAGTTAAAGATGAAAAGCACTGCACTTTTGTCATAACACCAACTACTTTACAATTTCCTTATACTCTGCCTGTATAACTAACACATACAGTCACATTGCATGGAGCCTGACCTTCAAATTCCGTAAGTCAGAGAATACTTAACACTGTAAAGCTGCTGATGATTACTATAATATGAACAAACAGGTTGTGCATGATATATGGAGATGTGTGATGTACAATATAATTTGGCCATGTATTACTTAGCTTAGCCTACAAGTAACACTGTATGCACCAAATATTCTCTTTGTAATTTTAGACTGTTATGGAGTGAATATCATTACACATAAATGTGGACTAGATGCTGCCTTTCACTTGCATATCTATGTACTATGCATAGGCCTGCTAAGGTGTTTACCATAATACTGACATTGTTTGGTCAGCATGTCCATCGTCAATAGTGGGACAGATGAAAGAGGGAGATGCAATGCTATTATCAGTCACTGTCTGTGACAGTTGTACAACAAACGTATTCATGGTCATCTTGTGTAGATCGCAGTAGGCTGTGAACATTCTGTATTCAGCTGCAGGCTCATAGTGAAGTCCCTGACATGTTCAGGCAATGGAAACAGGCTCTGAGCAGGCCAACCACTCAGTCAATGACTGTCCATGTCTGGGAAAAGATGATGTTAAAGTGCTCCTCAGCAGTTCCCTGCTGGTTATGGTTTGCTGTTGTTTGTCAAAATGTGAGTGGATAGCCTGCACCATTTGGAAAACAGGGAGAGGAAGTGTTAGGAAGGGAAAATTGCTCATTATTACCTGTGTCACTACAAACTTACAGAAATACTGTTAGTTACCGATATTATAATAATTTGTACTTACCAACTAGGTGGCATGAGGGTTACTACCATGAAGTAGAAATATAGTGAGCTTGAATACCATATATGAGATTCATGGGCATTGTGAAGAAGCTGGGCTGATACTGTGGTGTCTCATCCCTATCTGGCAGTTAATGGAATGGCAACCCTCTCTGTTCATAGGTTCATAGGTTCATAGGTTCATAGGTTTATACTAGGCTATCTGCCCCAAGGCATTTATAAGCCTAGCCCGAATTTTTGTGGCTTACGCCACCCCTTATATGAAAAAATACTGTACCCATTAGTTTGTTGTGCCTCTGTCCAGCAGTGACACAGAGATGATTCCCGGGGTAAACCTACGATCTCCCATCCACAGGTCAACATTTCTCTTGAATAGAGCCAGCGAGGTGCTCTGCCTCACATGGACCGGGACTCTATTCCACAGCATAGGGAGTCTCTGAGTGATAAATCTATCCCTCCAGCACGTCCTATTTATATCTGTGCTAAGGTTTAAGTCGCTTGCTCTAGTGGTTTTGGTGGATTTGGATTTTTTGAGGTGGAGCATGTCCATTAATTCCGGATTGGACATGGCCTTGTATGTCAGGCACATGTCACCTCTGAGCAGACGGTATGCGACTCAATAGAGCTGGAGTTTCTTCAATCTGGCAGCATATGACAGATTTTGGAGTCCCTTTATCCTTTTGGTGAGAAACTTTTGGGGTCTCTCCAATTGCTGCAGATGTCGGGTGAGATACATCCCGAATGGGGCATTGTACTCGATCATTGGTCTGATAAGTGAAGAGTACAGGGGAACAATGACCTCACTAGATCTGGATGTGAATCCCTTCATGATCAGGTGGGCAATGTAGAAGGTCTTTCTAACCACTTTAGCAACGTGAGTGTCGAAAGGCCACTGTCAACCTGGGTCCCCAGGTCCCTGATAACCTCTTGTGTGCTTAGTGGATTGCCACCTATATGGTAGCTTGGGGTTACCTTGTTTTTCCCGAAGGGTATGACTATACATTTTTTGGCATTTAACTTCAGGCCATGGCTCTGGCACCAGCTATCTGTTTCCGTGAGTCCCTTCTGAAGGATATCCGTGTCCGATGCACTTTCCACTATGGCGCCCAGTTTGCAGTCATCTGCAAACTTTGTCAGCCAAAGACCTCCCATGTTGGCCTGTACTTCTGAGAAGTAGATGCCGAACAATAGGGGGCCAAGGACCGAGCCCTGTGGGACACCACTTGTGACCGGCTTGGAGTCTGACATAGCGCCAGCAACTCTAACCCTGTGGGTTCTGTCCTTAAGCCAGTTTGCAACCCATCTTGTGACATATGGGTTTACATTTAAGCTGGTAAGTTTTTCTACAATACCCGAGTGGGGTATTGTGGTACTTATCCCTCTGTGGTCCAGATGGGGCCCATATAGCCACATCGATGCAACTTATTGCATGGGGCACCTCAGAATAATTCATCATTCTGTAGAAGGCACACATCATACTGGTTTGCTCCTGCAGTGGCACTGGGAATAGATATCATCATCCACAAGGACTAAAACCATTACAACATTTGCTGAAGCATCCGGGAGTGTCCACAGCCCATCTCTGAAAGCTGCCAGAGGCAAGCATAGTGAGGACTCTACATACCTCGGTATCCAAATGGATAGGAAGAGTATGCATTCCCCCCAAGTCCCATATGTGGGCCACACAGGCTCATCAAAGCCCTTACTGTGTCCCTGTCCAGTCCAAATCTATGCAATAACTCCTGCTCTGTAAAGTTCAAGTGGATCATTCTCTGCCTATTCCTCCTTCTGACAGACTGATAAGCTATGTTTATTACTGTGTTTTAGCAAGGCAGAGAAAAGCAACTCAAAAAGAAGGAAACAGTAAAGCATGCAGCAAAACAAAGCATCTTTGCCCAAAGGTTCAAAGGTTTATAAGCAAGCACTAGGACAGTTGCTGTTGTGGGCCATTTTAAGCCTAGCTAGTTTCCCTTTAAGTGTTTGAATTGACCTATTCTATTTGATGTTAGATTGTACTTACTCATCCCATGGTCAATGGTTATATATTACATCTACTGAGAATAACTGGAATCAGTGTAAAGTTACTGGAAAGGATGCAGAATTGTTTTCTATAACAATTGCATATGGTGCAGTTAAACATCACAAAGTTACTAAGAATTACAAAGGGTGAAATGACAGCCTCCAAAATAAGTCACACAGTTTACACACGTTTCTCATTTACATCTTCTTGTTTTCTTTTTTCTAAACTATCTTCTAACTGCTATACATATGTGCTGCTTATGTCTTCGAATCGCATGATACTGGGATGACCAGGCCATAATCCCACAGACCTGAGGTAGTTTAATGGCTATAAATACCACTTATTATAACATCCCCAAGCACTGTGGTTTGCCAGGAGCCATTTTGCTTGTTTACTTGTTTTGAACCTCCAAAAAGGCATCACATTTGCACAAAGCTTGGCTCCATTCGGTGGGTTTTAGCAGTGCTCTGTATAGTTGCTGCCACCTAGAATTGATATTTTCCCTGTAGCTCTACCCTTCAGACTTCCCTTGTACTTGGTTGCTCAAAAACTCTCAAAAGGAAGCACTCATAATACTAATCAGGTTGTCAGACTTCCATACACAACACCCACTACACATAGTATACATCTGACACATACTCCCACATATACTAAGACTTTTAAAAGTAATCCTCCTAAACCCTAAAGACCTCCCAGACATTGGACATACAACAAATATTGTCAGCAACCCTGAAATCATTCTACTACTACTACTACTAATAATAATAATAATAAAAAAATAAAAAAAACACAATCACCGTAACACATACAACCATCACATGGAGACTCAGCTTCAAAGCTCATACATCATACAACCGAACAACCTAATATTTTAGTCATAGGATACTCCATTGTGAGACACATAGATATCACACTCAGCAGGCTGAGAAAGTCATGGTCAGATGTCTATCAGTGGCCAGGATCCAACAGATCATGAGCATATTCAGATAAGTGGACCACAAGTACTACTGTTATTTTTGTGCATTATTTGTTAAGTTTTTACACTCTTAATCATAATTTTGAATGTTGCAGCTTTACCACCATAAGGGTGTAAATGACCTGAGGCATACCTCCCTGGATTATAAGAAAAGAAACATTATACAGCTCTTAGACTATTGCATCCCAGGATAGTATGAACCTAGCATTAAGCAGCATTCTACATTCACCAAGGATAATGCCACAGTATGAACAGAAAATGACCAACTTTAATAGTTGGATTAGCTTCTGGTGTATACAAAGAGGGTACGACATTTGTCAACATGGGAGGATATGGTCACTAGGCCATGCTGCTTTGCCATGGATGGTCTGTATTAGTCCTGTCTAGGCTTTCAAATATTTGCTAAAATATTGTCCTCCACAATAGTGCCTTTTTTTAAGCAATGCCACACTTGCAAACCTTATGAAAGACTAACCCAAGGAAATCTAAATGCATTACTGCTCAATGCCAGAGTACTACATAGGAAACTCCACTCCATCCAAGCTCTCCTCACCCTGGAGAAAGCAGGTATCTGTGCAGTTACCGAGAGATCCAAACCAAAGAGTAGAAAGGTCACACAGGCAAACTGATTATTATAAACTAAAAAAAAAAATCTAGCCAAGCTAAAGTTTTCACTGTGTGATACCTTAAACCTCCTGTAATAGAAGACCATTGGATATATGCAAATGACCTCCTAAGAACATCAAGGGTTTCAGTTTTGTGGATACATTCAGGCCAGGTTTAGCTTTACTGGCCTGAATGTATCCAAAAAGACTTAAAAACAAAAAAGTAAAAAGTCATGAACATTCAGACGCTATATACTGTAACTGAAACACTTGATATCCTTAAAGGGTCATTTGCATATATCCCATGGACCTGTTTAAAGTATCAGACAGTTACTGAGACGTGGTTTAAGGCATAAAGAGCACCCCAGAAATACAGGGCTACAATGCCTTCCACATATTTAAGTCCACTACTGCAGAAGCAGGGACTTAAGGTGTAAGTGTCTCAATCAATATCAGTAAGAAATTCCCCTCAAGGCTGGTCTAAAAGGATGACGTTCCTGAGCTTCTCCACATCCAAGTTACCAAAGACAAAATCCTGTACCTTATGCTTGCAAGTTACAGCTTCCCCACTATGACACAGGAAACCCATAACTCATTATTTTTACATTTACTGGAGACACTCGCCATTCAACCCAGTACCATACTCATCAGCAACTTTAACTACCCCACTATAAATCTGGAATCATACACAGTCCCAAACATGCAAGCTAAATTCCTGAACGTTACAAACACAAGCACGCTAGAGCAGATAGTCCACACAACAACTAAGGGTGGAAATATACCGGAGCTGATTCTCACAAAAAGGAGAGAATGCTGAACTCCCCTAATATAATGTCCTCTTTGGCATGGTCAGACCATAAAGCTACTGCCACTGAAATAAAAATAAAGCCTGTCACCCCACTTTAGCATGTCGGACATTTAGGAACTATTCTAAGGCAAACTTTCTATTATTAATTGATAACCTGGCAAAATTTGAAGCCTCCTCAGAAACTCTGAGAACACAGCTGCTTGTGTGGAATTGCTCACAGAAACCTGGTACAATCATGTTAATATATGCATAGAGACAGTAGTACCTAGTTGGGAATAAACTAAGAACACAACCCACCTGCTGAAATCCCCAAATCAGTACATTGTACAACTAAAGGAAGAAAGCCATAGAAAAATTTTTTTAAGTGCAGTACCAAACAGCATAAAACATTTGTCATCAATCTAAAAAAAAAAAATAACTCAGAGGGCAAAACTAGCCCATTCATTTGGAGGTAAAATAGTCTCCTAGGCTAGTGAAAGCTACGAGGCTTTCCTTAGCTATATCTGTGATCTCAAAGGCAGTGCACAACAATATGCTGAACCAATTATTGGCAAATCTACTGGAGGTATGTGCCAGGGAGTAACATATTAAAGGGTACAATCTAAGCATTATGCATTCTTTCTGTACCAGCACTTCAGAAATTTTGGTACAGAAAGCAAATTTCACTGAAGAGTTCGTAGGGAGGAGGAATGCCTGGGAGGATGTATGTGCTTCAGACTGCCATGAACAGACCAGTCTATCGGAGCAGTTCCTTTTTTTTATTTTTCCAATGAAGAATTGGTATGGATGGGGCATGTGCTTCAGACTTCCATTAGCAGTTTATTGGAGCAATTCCTTTTTTGGCTCTGCCTGGGAGTAGTTGTGTGCTTCTGACTGCTGTGAGCAGTCTATCAGAGTGTTTTTTTTTTTTTGCTCTTCAGTAAGAACAAAGTGGTAGGGCACTTGTTCAGGGACTGGCATTGGGCACTGGGTGAGCCAGCGATGCCTCTGATACTGGCTGATAAATTAAGATCCAATTAAAATAATATCTAGGGAACCCAAACATATGTGATACACTTTGGATGTATAGCTAGGCACAGAACAAGGTTGCCAGACATCCCTATTTGAGCGGGATTGTCCTGGGATCAGCAGCCTGATCCTGAGTCCCGCACTGCCAGTTTAAATCCTGGCGAAACAGTCTCCATTCTTTTTTTTTATTGGTCCATATACCAGCATATGGGCCAATCAAAAATCGCTAAACAGGGAACTACTTGTGTTTAATGTGGAACATCAGGCAGTTCTGTATTAAACACAAGTAGCTCCATTTTGCGATTTTTTGATTGGCTTGTATACCGGCATACGGGCCAATCAACAATCACTAAGCAGTAAAAGTAAGCTCCGTATTTAAAGACAGACCTTTTTTTCTTTTTTGGTCTTCACTTGAAAGACCTTTTTATTTTTTTGTCCCTACCTAGCCAGTTGGAAATCTGGTAACCTTGGCACAGAAGGCCATATAGTTGTTAGCTTAATGTACAATATAAACCTATGAACCTATATTGTTGCATGCACAATGTGTACCCTGTTATAGCATAACCCCTGTTTCCTGTTTTTAGGATCTGCTACAGTGGGGAATAGACTAAGGATTACTGGAGAAAAAAAGTGTGCCTGTTTTTAAGAGTGAGATTCAGATGAGGGATGCTGTTTTGCTTCTGCTGAGAGAAAGGGCAAAGAGACATTGATCACTATGTTAACCAAGGACTTCCTTTTGAAGGAGAATTAGTGAACCACTTCTCAGGAGGGGATAGGATTAGTGCTGCTGTTTTTACCTTGTTGAGAAGAAAAACTTGAGGAACATTTACTCCTAGTTCTTCTAGTGGTCCCAGCTTGAGTGTTATGTGTAGGACTTCCTCAGTTGGTCTGGATGCATTTTCATTGGGAATCTCTTCAGTTTAAATTTTATTGCACAGTTCCATGCACTGTTAAACAAGCTGCATCTATCAAGAGAAGACTACGACAAACCTACTGACCTATGCAACATCTGGGACAAAACTAATAACTGCAACAATCCCACTGACCCATGCAACATCTGGGACAAAACTAACGACTACAGCAAACCTACTGACCCATGCAACATATGGAACAAAACTAATGACTTCAACAAACTTACTGACCCATGCAACAACTGGGACAAAACTAATGACTGCAACACACCTACTGACCCATGCAACATCTGGGACAAAACTAATGACTACAACAAACCTACTGACCCATGCAACATCTGGGACAAATCTAATGACTACAACAAACCTACTGACCCATGCAACATCTGGGACAAAACTAATGACTGCAACAAACCTACTGTCCCATGCAACATCTGGGGTAAAACTAATGATTGCAGCAAACGTACTGACCCATGCAACATCTGGGACAAAACTAATGACTACAACAAGCCTACTGACCCATGCAACATCTGGGACAAATCTAATGACTGCAACAAACCTACTGGCCCATGCAACATCTGGAACAAAACTAACGACTACAACGAACCTACTGACCCATGAAACATCTGGAACAAAACTAATGACTACAACAAACCTACTGACCCATGAAACACCTGGAACAAAACTAATGACTACAACAATCCTACTGACCCATGCAACATCTGGAGTAAAACTAATGATTGCAGCAAACGTACTGACATATGCAACATCTGGGACAAAAATAATGACTACAACAAGCCTACTGACCCATGCAACATCTGGGACAAATCTAATGACTGCAACAAACCTACTGGCCCATGCAACATCTGGAACAAAACTAACGACTACAACGAACCTACTGACCCATGAAACATCTGGAACAAAACTAATGACTACAACAAACCTACTGACCCATGAAACACCTGGAACAAAACTAATGACTACAACAATCCTACTGACCCATGCAACATCTGGAGTAAAACTAATGATTGCAGCAAACGTACTGACATATGCAACATCTGGGACAAAAATAATGACTACAACAAACCTACTGACCCATGAAACATCTGGAACAAAACTAATGACTGCAACAATCCCACTAACCCATGCAACATCTGGGGTAAAACTAATGATTGCAGCAAACGTACTGACCCATGCAACATCTGGGACAAAACTAATGACTACAACAAGCCTACTGACCCATGCAACATCTGGGACAAATCTAATGACTACAACACACCTACTGACCCATGCAACATCTGGGACAAAACTAATGACTACAACAAACCTACTGACCCATGCAACATCTGGGACAAATCTAATGACTACAACAAACCTACTGAGCCATGAAACATCCGGAACAAAACTAATGACTACAACAATCCTACTGACCCATGCAACATCTGGAGTAAAACTAATGACTACAACAAACCTCCTGACCCATGCAACATCTGGAGTAAAACTAATGACTGCAACAAACCTACTGTCCCATGTGATATCTGGGATAAAACTAATGACTACAATAAACCTACTGACCCATGAAACAACTGTGACAAAACTGACTACAACAAACCTTCTGACCCATTCGACATCTGGGACAAAACTAACACTTGGAATACCAACCATCGTCTTTATGTTTAATGCCAAAATGTATAGCATTGTTGCCTTTGGCAAACAAGTCTATCGTACTGATTATCACATAAATGGGACCCTGCTTAACACAGACATGTACATTAGAGAGTTAGGTACCCTCATCAACAATGAAGTATCCATCTTTCATGATCATCATGTATCACTTATTCTTAGGAAATCCTTATTCTTTTCTTAATAAGTTATCAATAGCGTATCCCCCAGGTCTTCTGATGTCATAATCCTCCTCTATTCTTCCCTCACTAGGCCAATAATATAGAGCATTAATTGGGATTTATCACTTCAAACACCTTGCCCAACTAGAAAGACTACAATGTTTTATAACAAAAAAAAAAACTTGCTTATCCTATCTAGTACTGGCTCCTGTCTATGTCAGAACTACTGTACTATAGAAGATCCTGTCATACTAGACTCACCACCACAGAAATACTTTTACTACTAAAATATTTGCTCATTTGCTCTGAAGACCTTGGTTTACTGCAACATAAATAGGACAACTTCTACAGATAGCTTTGTCATGCAATAAATCCTTAACCTATTAGGACAAAATCACCTTGCTTGTCAGTCAGTGTAATAGCGGTCTCATTCAATTTGCTGTTCATTGACACATACACTCATTCAAATTCTGTCGTGAAGATCGGATGGGTGACCCCAGCTGTCAAGGACTAAGAAGTATGTCTGTTATTGAGCTGGGGTGACAAAACTCTCTAGAGCAGATGGAGAGAAACTATATAGTTACATAGCCCTAGCGTCTAGTACGGACCTATGTAGTTATTACTGTTTTGCACAACAATGTGAGAACTCACATCAGAAACATAACTTGATGAAGGGACTACTTATTAGACTGATTATCACCTAGCAAACGTAAGGCTAAGACTGCCCATAGTTTTGCTGCAACATAAGGAGTCAGTTCTATGCAGGAATTACTTTCATACTAATAATGGTGTTTTGACTCCTACATTGAGCAAGCTATTAAGGAGCTTAATGCTGACAATGTAGAGTCACTGGTGCCTGCCTTTAATGCAGTAGTGAGTGATGCCCTGGATTCTTCCCCTAGGCTTTGTTTACATCATTTTTTATTTGGCACAAGCAGTGGTTTTATTATGTTACTCTATATGAAGCAGAGACACAAACTGCATAAGAGTGGAGATAGCAGAAGCTATACTTTCTGAGGACAAATTTAATTTGATAATACATTAATCTGAATGCAAATGGAGAAATGATAAAATCAGCAAGCAAAGGAAAGCTGTACTGCTGGAACTGAATTCATTCTCAAGTCATGGTTAGTGCCTTCTTGAAATATACCCTGTCTTTACAAAATCTCACCAAGACAACATTAAAATATAGACTGTATTTTATGTAATATACATCATGGACAGATAGGTTAAAAAAAAAGACAGCTGGATGCACTAGTCCCAGGATAAAAAAGTGCCCAATCCTGGTAGGCGCACTGGTGCCAGGACTGGAAAAATTAACAGTGGAGAATCCTCAAGATACAGACACATTCCTACAATGGGGCAAACCCAGGATCAGGGAAAGGATGGCCCCTCCTGTTGTAGGCAGAAGTAGTAGTCCACAAAAAACACAAAAGTTGACAGGCCAAAAAAGACCCATAAAGATGATAGACTGGACTATTGAGGATAACAAAGAAATTATCTCCCAGATTTAATAAAATCCATGTAGGCACCATGTAGAGCCTACATGGAATGTATCCATGTTTGTGGTCATGGTTCCCCTTCGGCAGCGTGCCATGCATATTAATGATGGCACATTGCCGAGGAACAGTTATTGAATCAGTGTAGGGAGAGTTGTAGTGCAAACCATGGCTGAGTATAAGACTTCCTGCAATGTCCTTTTGTTTTATTTATTTATTTATTTATTTTTAAAAAGTGTGTTTGCATGGTGCGGGGTAGAGTGCAGCGATGCCAAGCTGCACCCACATATAAGATAGCAGACACCAGCCAGACATCTAAAAATTGAAACTGGATGTAATTAATTAATTATTTAAAGGTGTGTTTAAGCATGTCTAAGAATTTTTGGTTGGTGTGGCGCTGTGCTCAGCAGTGTTTATAAATAGCTCAGTGGTATATGTGAAGGTATACCAGATTTCTTAATATTCACATAGGTAATCAGCTTCATGTGTAGTAGGTACAGGGTTTGAATACATGGAAGGGAAAATATGTATTTAATTTTGATATACATATTATGCAGACAGTTTTAAAATATGGACCTGCTGTGCTCTACTAAGCTCTGCTCAATTGTGGGCTGATATGCTAAGCACCGTATAAACATGGTAATGGCTGCCAATATTTATGTGTTGCTTGGCTCTGCTTGGCTGGTTTGTGCGCTTCTCAGCTCAGCTGTGCTGGCTTCTGCCATGTTAAGCAACGTGGCACTTTTTTGAATGTTGCCCAATGACATGTAAGGGTGGGAAAACAACCTATATTAAGCCGAATAGGCAGGAATACAGCAGAATCCATTGGAGTTCTATCAACTGAAGGTATACTATGGCTGGTGGTGTTGGTGAAGGTGTGTGTTTTCGGGCACAGCATTGGGGCATTTTGGAGTCCAGAGTTATGGTTGGGCTCCTTGTGAAAAACCATGATGACAGGCTGTTGCAGAGCAGCTTCCAGGGCTCAGAGTATAAGACAGAGCCCTGGGACTGGCTGGCCAGAGAACTCACCAATGTTACTAGTATCCCCCACATGGTTGAGCAGTGGCGTGACCACCATGGTGACCTGAAAAGGTGAAAGAGGGGACTCTTAGACACCTGGGTCCAAGAAGTGATGGCAGGGAATGCCCCACAAGTATGCAAGTAATTTTACCTCTGTTTTACCAATATGTAATCTGAATGTCTGCAAAACTGGTATGCATAATGGTGTGCTTCTTTCCCAATAGCTGCAGCTGAGAGGGCTCGGAATGTCGAGTCATATGCAGAGCGCTTGGCCGGGTTGTGCTGTGAGTGTGGTGCGTATGGATGTATTATGCTAACTGTAGTGAAATAAGCAAGAAAAATTAAAGCATTAACTGCAATAAAGTATATACACTAAAGTTTGTAGTGCAAAAAGGGTGGAATTACAGCTGTATTGCAACAAATGAATAATGACAACTGTAGTGCAATAAAAACATGAAACAATACCAATAACACAAAGGAAAATGGTTTACATCAGGATTGTCTTGTCGTAACCATTACAACAGAGCTGTATGCATTGAGGCTGTAAGGTAAGGTGCTGCAGTCAAGTATAACACTGCAATAACTGTAGAATCCAAATTTAATGGCTGCAAATTGTATTGGATAACTCATATAGTACTGTTCAAGGCCGTCTCTAGGCCAATATTGGTCACATAATGCTCTGTCATCCACAGACATCAGGTAGTAAAGGTATATGGTTGAGGTAGCCCACTCCATGAGCTGATTGTGTTTGTTGACTTCACAGATATGATACTAAAATACAGCTCACCTTCTATCTGTGTTATGCTTGTATTGCATGCATGTGCATTCTACTGTCAGTGCAGTCTAGTATAACACTGTAGTAGTACTACCAAGACACATTTTGGTTCTAGGTCAGTTCTAGGCAAATATCAATCAGTCAATAATCAGTAGTGACTCAGTAGCTAAGTTTGTTAAATGCTTTGTATATATAGTACATTTTGCCACACAAGGTCCAGGGTTTGAATTTAAATATTACAATAGCAGTCATGTAATGCTCACAATTTCTCTCTCCACAGGAACTACAGGTAAATGTGTGAGGTAGCCCATATTATGAGTAGATAATTGTGTGTTCAGATGTTAGAGACTGTTAAAATTGTTAGCAAGAATGTGTTCATCAGTAATGTTCAGTCAGAAATAAAATGTGTAATCCCAGTATGGCTGTATGCCTGGAGTGTCTGTTAAAAGTTGCTGCAGTCAATTAATACATTATATGCAGATGCCCCCCTGCAGTTACTGCTATTGGGTTCTATTCCCATGCCTGCCAACCAAGGCATGACAGTTGTTTAGTGTCTGTACTGTACACATAGATATTTTTCAAGTGTCATGATTTCATGTTATGTAATTAATAATGCACAATCCGTCTGTCGTAGGATTACCATGGAAATAATTACCTAGATTACAAGTATCACCAAATCAGCCCACAGAACACCTTGATAGTTATATAGGTCCACCTGATGTGCAAGTGTTCTGAGTAGTTGTGTACCCGCAGTCATTACTGCTTGGCACAGTGTCCCATGCAAATAGCTAGAGAGGTATGTATGTGCTACATTAGTTATAGGAGACTTGTAGTCACTGTACACATAAAGAAAGTCCAGACCCGTAGAGTACTGTTGTCAAGGAAGTAACCTACAATGTCACTAATAGTCTCTCTCTCTCTCTCTCTCCCCCCACCCCTTATCTTCATTTATTTCTTATTGTTATTCTCTGGTTATGGTTTATTATTAACATATGTTGCTACATTAACTGTATTTTGGGACATGTTTTTTATTATTGTTATGTATTATAATGGTTGCATATTAACACATCTTGTTAAACTACCTATTTTGTTGGCCTTATGCTGCAACTGTTACTGGCATGCTGTTAACATACTGACTGCTCTGTTTATTGTTGTGTTTCCCATAATATGCATTGGTATGCAACTGGTTTACTTCCAGTGGTCTGCTGTACTGTTATTACTAACAATTATTTGTTCACAACTAACCTATACTAATTGCTATACCTCTATTACCACAGCACATCAGGGTAGGCCAGTTCCAGCTGAGCTGCCTACTTTGCCTCAACTAGCCTTGGCACTGGGTCCTGGCACATTTGGGACTCAGACTGGTGGTGCTCCCACCGCTGCCCCTGCACCACCTGCAATGCCCGGTGGGACTGCCTCAGGGGATGGGGCCTGGCATCCCCCTGGGAGCAGTGGCAGAGAGGCCATTGTCACCCAGAATCAACTGCCAGTCATGGTGTGCATCATTGTTCATAGCAGCTATGAACACCACTTGCACCAGATTGGCAGCCCACTGGCAGGCCTGGTGGGGCATCCTCACCCTGGCGCACAGCCTCCAGCACAGCCACTCCTGGGGCAGTGCCAACAGTCCCATGGGTGGTGAAGTGAGTCATGCTGCTGCCATCCAGTGGTAAGTGTGTCTTGGATTCCACAACACCTTCCCCATCCAAGGTGTTCACCCCCCTTCATGTGTCACACACTGCCCCTGTCTGCTGTCTTGTTTGTCTTGTCTGTCTGCGAATGGATCCTCTGGTCCCAACTTACCTCCCCACATG
Organism: Protopterus annectens; assembly: GCF_019279795.1. NCBI lineage: Eukaryota > Metazoa > Chordata > Ceratodontiformes > Protopteridae > Protopterus > Protopterus annectens. The sequence continues at coordinate 98,226,973 of NC_056741.1, read as the reverse complement.
TACCTATGTCCCTTCTCAACATTCCACTCTCGCCTTAAAAAATAAAATGGGCACCTGTCTCAGAAAAAAAAAGAAAATATCTCCCCATACATAGCTTTCCATTTGGCACGCATGTCCACTGGACACAAGTAACTTGGTTCAACTGGCTGGACAATGCAGTTATGCTGTCCTTACCCCTCTCTCTGGAGTTTGAGAGTCCAAATTCATCTATAAAATCTGTCAAAGTGTACAGCTGTTGCTGTACAAGAAATAAATAGCTATGGTTCTTTCCTACACCCTTCCTACACATCCCTACCTGCCTTTCACTATGTTTTCACCCTGCTTGCCCCCATTTCACCACTTTTCTATCACCCCCTTTTTCTTTTCTTAATATTTAGTGCAGATTTGTGAGGAGTTGTTGAGGTTAAAAGGAGCTTTGATGATTAAATGTGTCTATGTACAAAATAAACACCACTGCCATGTTTCGAACCAGAGCCCCTGATACCTACAGGACACTGCATCAACCCAGCATGCCACACAGATCTTAATTAAAATGGGTGTTTTCAGCAAAACATAGTGATTTGCTACTTACCATCATTAAGCATGTCTCAGTGGAGTTGCACACTACGCCGCACAGTGCAAACTGGAATAAAAGCTAATAGGAGAAATGGGAGTGTACTCTAGACTCTGGTGCAATAATACACTGCTAGACAGCCAAAGAAATAATAATGAATGTAAGAGAGGCCTGTGATAGCAGGTAAATGTGGCCATTTATCAACATGTTGAAACATACCTGCTAAGGCATCAATGGCAAAGTGCTTGTTTAGTTTGGACCCTGGTGCAAAAATACAGCCATAGAATGCCATGCACATGGATAGAGACAATGTGTGTCAGAGCATTTGTGTCTGCGGGTTCACTATAGAATCTTGAAATACTGAAATCTCAAATTTCAGTATTTCGAAATTCTATAGCCGAAAGCTTTAAATCCTGAAACCCCAGAACCGCAAAATTTAAAATTGCGAACATACGCTCCAAATACACCACACACATATACACAGTGTCCCCCCACAATAAAACATGCAATCCTACACTACAGACAAGCAGGTGGGCAGGCCCTCGTGCACCCCCACACCCCCCTACATATATATACTAATTCCGAGATCGCACAATCACACACACAAAGATAACCCACACCCACACATTTCATAGCCCATTACACACACAAACATCACAGCCACAACACACACTAACATACACTAAAGTCCCTAACCAACACACTTACACGTACATACTTACCTGAACTTACACCTATCCATTCACACACCGCAACACCAGAAGAATTATTTTAAAATCTCCAAACTTCAGGATTTTGAACTTCACGCTTCTGGGGTTTCGTGATTTAAAGCTTTCGGCTATAGAATTTTGAAATACTGAAATTTGGGATTTCAGTATTTCGAGATTTTATAGTAAACCCATGTCTGCACATATACCTTGCAAATATGCTTGCTGCAGTAGTGACTGAGTAGCACAGACTTACATGCCTTGCATACAGTACATTTCGTCACACACAATCCTGGGTCAAATCCAGTTTTGTGTTGCAGTTCAATTACATTATTGTGAAGACAGCAGGTAATGCCTAAGTCATGCAGTCTTTTCCACACAGCTTACTGCTAATTAATGAATTGCTATTCAGTTTTGCAAGTCAAAGGCCTGCAGGTAGTGATACACTGCACAAATCTGTATAGCCTAACTATATGTTGCCTACTAATCTGTTATTGGCACTGTTGCAAAACAGACGTACCTTACTCACATGCCTCGATTAGACTGTAAAGGGTACCCTTATCTTGGATCTGCTGTAAGGACAGGGCTCTCACAGCTGCCGCAGTCACATGTACAGCTTATTGTCCTGCAAAGTGTTCACACTCCCCATATGTGTTCTAGGCCACAGCTGGCTGTAGCACACACAGCTGTATGTAAAGGTAGCTGCTACAGGCCAACCATACCCTGCAACTCCAAGAACAAGGAATCCACACAGCTATACTTAATTGGGGGGGGGGGGGTCAAAGGCCCAGTGATAGGGACATGAATACCAGTTTGCTCCTACAACGACAGTAAGTTGATAGAATAACAGCTATTGCATTACCATGCATATTCTGAAGGGTATGATGTCTGGCACTCAAATGTGTGTATTTCCTTACTGATCTCAACCCACAATGTGTGCCAGTGAACTGCCAGATGGCCACAATGTCATGGGACACTTACCAAACATATGAGGCAAAACTGTGGACATACTGCATACATCTCTACAGATGACAATTATGGTACCTACCCTCTGCAATGCTGTAGTCTCCAGACCTCAGTAATGTCCATCTCAATAACTAAGAAAGTGGCCCAGGTCTACATGAAGGCCTTATATATTGCACTGTGATGGCACGTCATTGGCTAACGGTAATGTAATTCAGCTGTTTTGGCTGCAATTAGCAAATCTGAGCTACAGATTGGTGCAAAGGCAATTACCTACTAATGAACAGTACCTTAAAAAGACAAGCAGCTGATTATGGGGAACAGGTCTGTATGAGATTTAACTCACACAGGGAGCATTATTTTCAAAAGATTACCAGAAGCAAAGTTCAACAAAGGGGTACTGCACTCCACCGGGTATGTAATAGATTTCTCTATATAACAGGATGCAGATGGGAGGATGGAGGTATGGGGAACAGGGATTATAGCAGAAAGCCTGTCTTAGATCTATGGTGATGACATGTCATTGATACTTTGCTGTCGTATGCCTACAGGCATGCCTCTCAACTGTCCCCGATTTCCACTCACATCTTAGCTCTGTCCCTGTTAATCCCTCCTACAACAATTGGCTGTTGTAGGAAAGCTAGTAGATTACACATAATACATAGTGACAATACGTAAGGGCGTACACTCCTGTAATGTCAAACAATGTACTGTAAGTCACCTCCTATCATTCTATCAATGTCTCACATAAATAGTTCTAACATTTTCAAAGTGTCCCTGAATGTCCCTGATGTAGTCTGGCTAAATCACTGATTCCTTCTGTTGACATTTCCCTGTTTGGTTGAGAGCTATGCCTAACATACTTGTCAACCTCTTATGGGAAGAATTCAGGACAAAGCCATAATTAATGGAGGGAGAAGGCCCAAACTTAGCGACACTGTTTAATTATTGCTTGTGCAAAGTAAGAAAGTGAATAGAATAACATACATTACAGTAGCATAACTGTGTTCTGAAGGGTATAACATCTGAAACTCAGATGTGTGTCCATTTTCTGACAGCAACCATCAATGATTGGCTAACCGTTGTCAGAAATCCACACTTGTGTGTGAAAATGACCAAAACTATGAAGCAAACATCTTAACATTCTGCAAACATCTGTATAGTTGAGAGGTATGATGCCTACAGGGAACATATACTACAGCAGATTTGCATTGCTTTCTGTCATTGTGGCACACTGGTGTTGCTGGACTGTCACCATATAGTGGCTGTAATAGCACACTGCTATTTGCCTGAGAGTGGCTGCATGGCATATTAGTGGGGGTTTACCCATAGGGGACACACCACAGTAGACTGCAGTGATGTGTGTAGGAACATATTGCTACTATCTTGGTAGTATCTACACATGTAATGTGTTGCCAGACTGTGGAGTATAACATGTGAGGAAACAGTGGATAGTGCAGTCCATTATGGGTGTGCTGCATCTGTACTTAGTGGATGTCCACGTATGTGGTCCTGTAATGTGTTCCCCTTTTGTTGTCTTTCAGGAAACATGTACCAACGAAGACATGCCTCCTTCTCAGACACAGAGTATGACATAAAAGTGGATGCACTGAGACAGCACCATCAGATCTTGTTGTCCAGGGGGAGGCATAATCAGGAACACCAGACAGCATTGCAGACAGACATTATGCAGGCTGTCAGATTGGTCAATAGGACAGGACCTATGAGCAGGTCTGAAACCAGGCCACAGACATGGTGATGTTGCCAGGGATTATGCCACTACCTGTGGAGGGTCTGCAACAGAACCACCACTCTCAGCCACAGAGGAATTCCTGACAAACCTAGGAAAACACAACAGCTCACAGGCATCCTTTACACCATACATCATGGAGGTGTGTGTCACAGTGTCCACAGCAGAGGAGTGTCCAGGTAAGTTTACTGTGTTCACCAGTGTAATACTGTATTGGTCCTTGTGACAGGCTGTATGTACTTGTACATGGATGTCAAGTCTATCTGTATTAGGGGGTTGGGGTTTAAGCTCAGCTGTGCACACATAGTCTGAATTTCAGCAATACAGCTAGTAATGGTGGCTACTGTACACGTGGATATATGCACATATTACCCTGTAGTGCTGCAACATATGATGTTGCTGACAATACCACCCCTCACCCTTTCATAGGTCCATCAGGAGTTGCCCAAGCCTGTAGTCCTGTACCTGATAAGCATGCTACTGTTTTATGGATCAAATATACCCTATGAAAGTTAAGAGCTGCCATAGTGCCCTATGTGCAAATGCTGTGTTTATTATGATTAGAATATTTTTATGTACCATTCTGGAACAGTTGAATACAGTTCATAGACTGGGTAATCACAGGTGTGTATTTAGATGAATATTAACATGTTTGTAGTTATATTTATGAGTGACTACACAGCCTGCTATACATGAGGAAAGTAATCCAAGATACCTGTTCAAACTCAAAAGATAGATGTTACATATCTGAGGCAGTGACACTAGTGCTGGCATATCATTATCAAGATAGGTGCTCTGGGTTTTATGTGTAGTTCTATCATGTATAGTGTCATATTGCATACCTTACAGGTAGAGTTTACTGGCAACTTTAACTGGATGTGGCTGAAGTGCATGTTATAAAGGCTTTGACTTGTATGCGTATGTTATTGTGAGGTTGTCTGTTGTGCATGGGAACTGAGATGAGTAGATATGAGACTGATACTGCAGTTGTGGATCCTCATTTGCATAAGTCTGTGTGAAGTACTATACATAAAAGTGCAGGTAGTAATGTACTGCTTTTTTCTTTGTTTTCACAGATGACCAGGGGAGTTGGAGTCTGTCCCCCTCACAACCTTATGTTAGTGTCTCATTGGGCTCTGATGATGAGGGTGGCCATAGTGAGGCACAGGCGGGGTTGTCAGTGACTGAATCTGTCCAATAGGTTAACATCCCTCTTTTGCCCCATTGTCATCACATGCAGTCAGTATGTCCACACATACCCAGTCACCAGAGGCCACAGATATTGGACAGCTAGAGGGTGGAGACATTGAATAGGGAAGTGTGGCAACTATGGCTCCAGTGAGTGTAGATGCTGGCCATAGCCTGAGAGTTAGCACAGGTGGATTGATGGGGGTGCTTGTAGGAGACCTGCTGTCATTCCACCACCTTTTGCAGGTATCACATCTCTAGTCACTAGACATATGGATTATTCCATCATGGAGGCATAGGCACATTCTGAACAGAACACAAGACATATCCTTAGAGTTAAGGAAGCAGCACAGTCTGACATCTGTGACTGCCTCCATTGCTTTGGAAATACCCTGTATTGGTTCACTGATGAAGTGGACAGACAGTGGACTGAGACAGTATCTATCTTGGGCTGCACATTGACTGTGCTGGAACATCTAGCTATAGATGGGAGCCAGGTCCATGGACATAGGTCAGCAACACCAAGTGCTGAGAGTCCACGTGGCTATTCTCAGTCATGTTCCCATAGTGGCAGTACAGCCAATGCTATAGAGGGAAGTGTGCTGTCCACATTACTAAGTGGCAGGCCATGAACACGTGGTACTTGGTGGTCCTGCGGGGGAGACAGACTCACCAGACAGCAATCACCAGCTGGTACTAGCACTGCATCTAACCTTAGACATGGTGGTTCCAGTGCTACTCCTATCAGAGCTAGCTCTGGTGTTCATGGCTCAAGGCAGTGAACAGTCCACTCTACCATGTATGGTCCACAGCTGTCTGACATGCATGTGTAGAGCTAGCACTGGGCTTGACTGTGTACACACATACACTCAAGCATCACTGTCACATGCAGGTCACCTACAGACACACACAGCACCTCTCTATGTCCCGTTTATCCCACACCCCTTCCTGAATCTCACACATGCTGTCAACTGTTTGGCACAGCCTAGGCCTCCGGCATCCTCACACCATACCCTGTGCATGTGATGATACCTGTGCCACATCCCTGTTATCCTTGCCATTGATGCAGGGAAATGAAACTATATGTCTGATGCACAGGGTGACTATATCACTTGACATGTACATGTGATACTGTATGCTGGCATGTATCATGACTACATATCAAACTTTGTGTACCATAGGTTGTATGATGTTGTACTGATGATACTGTTGCAGGATGACGTGTCTCACAGATCTGTGTATGTTTCTATTACAGGTGTCTGAAGGAATAAACTATGGACACTTGGTGGCAATACAGCAGCACAGGATGGCATGGCAGCACAGCAGAAATATGACATCAACAAGGTACGGCAGTGTACGTGCATGACTCCCTAGGTGCATATGTCTATAACAGTTTAACAAGGACAATGGGTCAGTCCGTGTAATCATGCAGTCTTACTTTGTGATAAGGTCTGCTACCCTTGATACATCTACCTGGGCTCTTTGAACTTATATCTACAAAGTGGGTGATGGATTTGACACATCTACAAATATCCTGTGTCCAGATGTCATGATCTCATGTTCCCAGGGTTTGACTCTCAGACACTTGTGTATACACTAGCTGACATACCAGTCTGTACATAGTGTGCACATTTAGCAGCATGCCCTGCTGCCCTACTATTGCCATAAACCTTGTTGTGGCAGTCAGCAGGGTGGGGTACATCAGGCCATACAACACCCAGACTGTGCCAAGCCATCTCACTGTACCATCTGTTCAGGCAACATGCAAAAAGCACCCACATAGGCATCCATGATGCTGTTAATGTGGGGGTCACTATGTGGCCCACTGATGGCAGGCATACTCAACATAGGGACATCTGACTCCAGTAACTTTTCTGTAAGCAGTGGTGCTCAACAGGGCACAGTTGCAGGTCCTCTACTGCTTGCACTGCATGTCTCCACAGTACAATGGGTACTGATTGACTGTGGCTAATAATGTTAGCTGCTGCCTGCTACTTGTGAGCACTTGTACAGTCACTATGTTATGTCACCATCTTGCATGATGGTATTACACATACATGCATGATAACATAGCCATGGCCGTAAACCCCAATCAAATATATATATATATATATATATATATATATATATATATATATGTACATTATCCTTTCCACCTTTCCATTGGGGATAGTAACACGACACTCCCTACATGTGATGTACATACATAGGGGTGACAGATAGCCACAGGTGTACAGCTCATGTGTCATACATCAACATGTCTGTACAGTGCCATGGCAGAAATCATATGGCATAGCTGCAGCCACAGTTACCGGTAGGTGATATACTCATACCCTCCATATCCATATACTCTTCCGACAGCATGCCACTATTTGACTACAATGGCCATGTATTGGCATACCTTTCCAAATTGTAGTAGCACTTCCAGATGACAGTATGGCCCCTCATAGGGTCACATCACATCTTCAGTATGTGTTCACTGCTGTTCATCTGCAATGCATGTCTGTGCCACCTGTGCCATTCACAGTACTCATTGGTGATCTGTGCCATGCATACAGGATAAGGTGTGACCCCACTTGATTGTATATGCTGCGTATCTTTAGGAAGCATAGTAGATGGATTACTCACCCCAAGGACATTAAGACACTATGTGAAGTTAGTAGTACATGCTTGTTAATGACATTTGTGTAGCAGATGTAATGTAGCCATAACACAGACCCTCCATACTGGTATGGTGCAGAGAGCTCCTGAGTACACTTCCGCACATGCCATCTGTATGATTGGCTGGGCGGATGTCATCTCAGCACTGGAGGTGTGGCAGCATCTTCCATGAACTTGGGCAATATGTGCTGCTCCTGTAATGAGGGGTAGCGATGCCTCCAGTTGTGATGGCTGTATTACCACCATGCTAGTGATGTGTACATCTCCTATTGCTCTGTGACATGTACAATGCTGTCACAGCCTGACACACACACATGGCCACATTCAGGTTAGCAGTACTTCCACTCTCTGCATACAGAACCCTGCACGATGCACAAAAAATGCATGCTGGCTGCATGCATCGTGGAAAACTTACCTATGTAGTGTTACACAGTGCAAATGACAACACCGGATGCACACACCATGCCTCATGTCTGCTAGCACAATCCGTGTAGCAGACATAATGCTTGTTGATTTAAGTAAGCCATGTTGTGGGCATTCATTTGGGAGACCACATCAACTGCAACCAGTAAAATAATGTAAAACCTGCTACCAATGTGTATGTTACAATTGTTATCATACATTTGCGGTACGTAAAACACAAAGCAACATGAACTTTAGTAGTGAAACAATAAAATGGGTCACCAGCAGTGAAAACCTTTATTCACAAATAAAATTGAGCACTTTCAATACAAATTAGTTGGCTGCTGTGAGATTAAAACCCCTACCTATCTACTGTTACAAACTATAGCTCACACTACTTATCCGATGTGCCATGGAGTTTACCTGACATTTGATTATCAGCTAGCTATCTTAAAGTGGATGGCATCAGCAGGCCATGTAGAGGAGGGCAATTTAGAGGGCAGCAGCTAGTTATAGGGTCAAAATGTACATAACCATTGCACGGGGAATAGCCCATGAGGACATGTCCGTTTTGCTGCAATGGGATATATTTACAAACACGTATGCACACACTGAAATGGTTGCTGTGAGATTAGACCCCTTACTTATCTACTGTTACACACTATAGCTCACAAAACTTATCAAATGTTCATTGGGTTGCAATGGGATATATTTACACACACTAAAAACTAAAGCCCCTCGCAAGTATGGTGTGCTCGGCCATACCATAACATAGTAAAACACCACTGGCCAGCATTTGCAGCATATAAACTCCTCCAGACAAAAAATAATAAAAAGGATATTTATTGAAACATAACTGCAACAAAGTGCACTGATATCAATTCAAACCGGTTTTGGCTATCCAGCCTTCATCAGTGAAAAAGTATGTGTGATTCAAAATGATTCATGAATATTTATAGAAACCACCAACCAATGGAAACATGGTTTAGTCCATCCCAAACTCAAAATGACAGTCAAATTCTAATCACTATTAGTCCTTAAAATAATAGAGGCATTATAAATACATTCATACTATATAGATATCTAATACAGATTATGTCAAAAATATAATATGTAATAATATTTTTAGTTATACATAAACTGAATATTATACAAATTCCTGATAAGAAAATCTTTATAGCAACATATAAAGTGTTGTAATATATTGTCAGTAAAATATAGGATCAGATCAACATGGGGTTGATTAATATAAGATCTATTGTCATAGTATCCCTGAGGTATGAATAAATTATGTAATTATGTCACCAAAATATATAATGAATTATTAAAACATTCACTATTGATACATAATCATACAAAATAGATAGTCTCAATACAAAAAAAGAGAAGTAAAAAAACATTTTTAAATCAGCCAGTAAGGTTCAACAATGGTACATGATGTTAAGACCCACATAATGATCTTACAACAAGGATTTTAAATATCAAAAGATGATATAATATAATAATACATAAACGTATAGCAAAATGTAATAGCCTTATGACTGGATTCTGTTGCCATCAACCAATAGGCTTTCACAATGGCAGCATACATATATAAGGCCCTCATTATTATTTGGCACAAATATACAGCTAGTTACAATATTCCAACAAGAATAGATAGGTCATGAACAATGTTACTTGTATAATAAACCACATAGATGAACAACCCATAACATAGTTCTATTGATATGAGATTATATCATATATATAAGAATATGTATATTTTGTATATATAATGGTTACAACATGTGTTATATCATTTGCCTTTCATATGTTATAGGTGGTCATTAAGACCCGGGGGGTAAATAAAGCCCCAAGGTGAATTATCCAATATTTTTCTTTATGGTTCAAAATACTATGCCAGCCCTGTTGATTGCTCCTGTTGCCAGTAATTTTATCAATAATCATGAACATAAATTGAGCATTGGTATGTTTCAAGGTGTGTCTATAGAGAGCATTAGTCTCTTTTTTGTTTTTAATGTCACTTTTATGTTCATTCATTCTTACTCTGAGTGATCTTGAGGTTTGCCCTACATAGAATGCTGAGCATTGACAGGTGGCTAGATACACAACCCAGCTACTGCTGCAATTACCAAAGACTCTTAAATCATATACTTTACTAGTATTGGCACTAGTGAATTGTTTCAATTTACTAACCTGGTTACAAGATCCACAATGCATGCATGGAAAGGTGCCCAAAAGTTGGTCTCCAGTCATGGTCATCTGTTGGTAAATAGCACCACCACTTTCTTTGTGTTTATAGTGGGAGAACAAGGTGCCCAATGTCTTGCCTCGTTTATATGAAAACTGACATTTGGGTCCCAGAATCTTTCTCAATTCTTCATTTGCTAAGAGTATGTTCCAATTAGAATCCAAAATGTTTTTGATTACATTATGATTCCATCCATATGTAGTAACAAACCTCAGTGAAGGCTCCACAACTGTGGTTTTTTGTTTTTTGTATTGTAATAACATCTTTCTGTCTTGATTTGCTGACCATGTACTGGCTGAAAATATATCAAATTTATCATATCCCCATCCAAAAATCTCTTCTGGAGATCCAAATTTGCTTTCTCAAAATAATTTTTGGATGAGCTGATGCGTTTGATACGCAAAAATTGAGATTTAGGTATGTTGCGGATGGTGTGGCATGGGTGCATGCTGGAAGCATGGAGCAGGGTGTTGTATTGTGGATACTTCCTATATGTCTTGGTACTGAGGGTATGATCTTCATTCCTATAGACCGTTACATCCAGAAAGTCAGTGGTGTCTAAGTTATATGTTACTGTGAACTCGATACCCCATATGTTATCATTCAGATATTCCACAAATTCCTGTAAATACCTGGAATCTGCACGCCACACCATCCAGCAATCATCCAAATATCTATGCCATATGTCAATTTCAACCAAATATAGATTGTGTAATGGGTTGTAAATCATGCATTCTTCATAGTATGCCATAAATAGATCTGCATATATAGGGCAAACGATGCCCCCATAGCAGTACCCTGAAGTTGCCAATAACACCCCCCCTGAAAGTGGAAAACATTTTTGTTAAGCACATGTTCATCCATGCACACTAATAATGTATTGAATCTTGGTGGATACAGATCAGATTTTTCCAACCAGTATTGGAGTGCCTGTAAACCCGCCCAGTGAGGTATGCTGGTGTATAGAGATTTCACATCCAATGTGCACATAAGCCAGTGTGGTTCCAATTGGGTATCTTCTATTATTTGGAGAAACTGCGTGGTGTCCTGCAACCGGGCCCTGACCACTGTAAGTAATGGTTTTAAATGCTATGTCAAAAATTCTGATAAGGGTTCTGTAAGGGAACCAATACCGGACACAATGGGTCTTCCTGGTGGTTTAGAAATGGATTTGTGTATTTTCGGAAGCAAATATAGAATCTGTTTTTGGGGATCATTTACTAGTAGATGTTTAACCATGTTGTTGATAATAATCCCTTCATCTTCTGCCAATCTCAAAAAAAGTGTCTATTTCTTTTTTGAAATTGGGGGTAGGATCAATGGGCATATGCATATAGCATCTAGTATTTGAAAGCTGTTCCAGACCTTCATTCATATAGTAACCCATATTCATAACAACAACCACCCCACCTTTATCTGCTGGTAGTATGGCAATGTTGAGATTGTTTCTCAGTTCTTCTAGAGCCATTTTTTCTGATAAGGTAATGTTCTGACCTATAATGTGAGATTCCATATGTGGGAAATGTAAATCCCTGAGGACCGACTGTTGGAATATAGACACGTTTGTTCATTGGCGGTTGAAAATCAGATTTCCAAAATCTGAATTCATTAGATCTTTGAGATGTCTGCTCTGAAAAAAATAGTTTTAGATTTAAGTTACGGCAAAAGTTCATAACATCCAATACCATATTATATTAATTAGTAAAAAAGCCTGGTACAAATCCAAGACCTTTATTTAGTAACTTCTCTTGTACATCAGTCAATGCCACATCTGATAGATTCAAAGCATTCTTATATTCATTATCAGTTATCTCAACAGTGTTTGTATCAATCCCTCCACAGAATCTGTCCTGCTTCCCATGTTTATATTTGCGGCCACCCCGCCGCCTTTTCTACGTCTAAAGGGTGTGCCGAGTTGGACTTTTTGCACATAGGTGTCTGTTGGGGCTGGACACTTTCATTGTCCATGTAGGAGGATTCCTCCCCAGATGTGCTTGGAAAGGATCTATTATTAGATTTGAGAATGGACCTTGGTCTCTTTCTAACTCTACCCCTTGTTGTCCCCCGGCTGGTATCTACAAATCTGACTGACCTATGTGATTCAAATGGGCACCCAATTTGGTAATCAGTGATATCCCTGTTGATTTTTTTAATTTTCCTCTTCCTGGTTAGTTTCTCATAATTTGCCAATTCTTTTGATAGCTTGGTCACTGAGCCTTCATATATGGGTAGTGATTCATATTTTTTGCATTCTTCACAGATTGCTTTAACTTCAGAAATGTTAATATCAATCATTATCTCATAATATGAGGCAAGAATTTTGACAAACATCATAGATGCTTGCTGTAACGCCGTGTTCCATTCTGTGGTTAGTCTCTCATCGGATCTTCCAATCAATGGCTGTAAACGTATTTTCAGACCCCGAGGGGCCATATCCCTATTAATATATGCACAAAATAATCTAAGATGCCAAATATTGGCTCTAAGGTTTTCCAAACCTTTGCTTAAGTTGTTAAAGGCCACATCACAGCCATCTGATGGATTGTTAAGAGTAACATTCGGATTACTGCGTGAGATGTTGTCAGTCCCAAAGACACCTATTTCATCCCGATCGGCACATAATCCTTGCGGAATTTTTTCCAAATCCATTTGTATTTGTTTGTGTCCAAAAAAATAAAATGAAAAGTTAATTCAATATATAAGGCCCAAACACAGTGAACAAGCTGCCAACTAAATTGGCCACTTTATAGTCAATTGCTAATATATGCAAATGCATATAAAATAGGTAGATCACTGATACCAATGAGTAGATATGCCAGTCAGGGAACAACACTGTGCTTAGATCCAAAAAGAGATCTAGCCCAAACTATCAGTATATAGCTTTCACGTTAATTATTATTATCCATAGGATGTCAAAAAATAGTGTTTATATAACTGGCATTAATCATATGACATTATTGGCCAGATCAAAAAAAAAAAACTATATATAGTAGCTTTTAATACCTAACTCTTTTGGATTAGAATATTAATAAAAAAATCAAATATTAGGAGATAGAGATGTTTATAAGTTTAATACAGATACTCAGTCCATATAAGTATGGTATATTCAAAATATAGCTTGGAGGACTGCACAGGAATTAACTGGTAAGTATCTTCAAGATCATACAGATACAACCATATGTTGTTCAAGTATAATTATGTATTCTGAAAATGTTATACTTATATATCATAGGTTTCTCTAGTATTGACCTGTCCATATGTCTTGTGGTATCTCACTCTTCCCTGTGTGATTGATTGTTGGTAGCAATCATATTTTAAATTGTTGGTCGAATATATAAAAAACAGTTTTCACTATATGATATTCATAATAATTATGTACCTGTAAATACATCCACTACCTCAAACAAGTTATATAGCAAAATTCAACTGTTTAATGTATATATGTTGAAAATAATCTGAATCAGGTCCTATGTCAAGAGACAACCATAAGTGCCCTCAAAACCATTCAAAGAAACATATATAAACATATATCCATTTTAAAAATGCATCTTACTGGTTGGAGTATAGTAGAAATCCTGTATTTACCTTTGCAAGTTATACACATAATGCCTGAACCTAGTATAACCTAAACATACTATAGGTATAGTTTAAACTAGACCAGATGTGGATATCAGGTTAGATACAGAAAGAAAAATAAGTTAAATTCCACAATATTTCCTCAATACAAAATGTCCTTCGTCACACAATAGCAACAAAAAATGCCTCCTCTTTACAAAGTCCATGTTCCCAAATTGTTACTTAGATAGAGTTTTAAGTTCCTTCGTTATTAGTCGGCCCAGGTGTAAATCTTGCCTTAATCATGTATTAGACCAAAAAAACACAGTACCTGATGTTCCGTAAGTTCAAATTGCTGTACTGTCCAAAAACAGATGATACTTCTCTGCTCAGCCCCGTATTCAAGACAAGAGTGATCTGTTAGACATCATACGCAGGGGGTAAACCTATACATGGCCCAATGTATACTATTCCTTAAAAAAACAAGTCATCATGAAAAATGGCCGCCCAGCATCCCTTACAAGACCATGCCGATGTAGTAGTTGCACCACTATTCACAGCCCAACAGTTCCAAATTCGAACACCACATAAAATAGGCCAAAATATGTAGAAAAAAATGATTAATGATTTAGATCCAGCATTTACCAATATATGATACTGTTCCTGGTGATCGCAAAAACGCCAACACGTTTTTCATAAGACCATGCCGATGTTGCACCAATACACACAGCCCAATTATTCCAAGTTCAGACCCCAAAGGAGAGTGGAAAGAAATATTGAAAAAAATAGCTGGTTGTTTATATCCTTGAATTACCACTGTTCGATACTGTTCCTTTTCATCACAAAAACGCCAACACCAAAAGTCAACACTTGTTTGTATACATCCAACTAGACCCATGTGGTCAGGAATGGACTCAACAAACTGATGCCTCTATTATGATAGATGGAAAAATGGTTTATCATATATTTACACACACACACACACACACACACACACACACACACACACACACACACACACACACACACACATGGCTGGTGTGAGATTAGAACCCCTACCTATATACTGTTACACACTATAGCTTGCAGTACTTATTGCATGCACCATGGAGTTTATCTGATATTTGACAGTCAGCCAGCACTCTTAATGTGGATGGCAGGCTGTGTAGAGGAGGGCAATTTAGAGGGCAGCAGCTAGTTACAGAGCCAAAATGTGCATAACCATTGCACAGTGATAGTCCATGAGGGCATGTCCATTTTGCTGCAGGGGGATATATTTACACATACACAGACACACACACATACACACAAACACACACACATGCACACACACACACACACACACACACACACACACACACACACACACACACACACACACACACACACACACACACGCACACACATGCACACACACACACACACACACACACACACACACATACACACACACACACACACACACATACGGATTTGGCTGCTGTGAAATTAGACCCCCAACCTATATATAGCTACACACTACAGAAAGTAGTACTTAACGCAAGTGCCACAGATTACATCTGTTAAATATGTGATTGCAGGCACTGTACTTGTGGAGTGCACAGAGTTGGCTTGTGTTGCACAGCATGTGTGGCCTGCAGAGTGATATTGCTTGGTGCTGTTATTGTATCTATTGTCCTAGGAGTAAAGTACCTGTTAATATCCCTGCTATGTGTATACAGTCACCAGTATAGCCTTATGTGGCTAGTCACCATTATATAGGCAAACATGTGGCCAATGATAATTTTTCCTTGTTGAAGGCATGCATTGGAACCATTATACATTACACCACCTGTTTACCTGTGCCTGCCTACATGGGTGACATTCCGGAGGCACAAGGGTCTAAGGGTGAGTAGAATATGTACAGTTGCTGCCTTGGCTTGGTTCCTCTGGGCAACTGCATTGATGTGGGAGTGCAGATAACCACATCTTTCATAATGTTTGTGGGGAATTCATGCATCCCCACATATATATTTAAATGTGTATAACAGTGATGTCTCTATAAATGTTGTTGCGTGTCTATGTTATGTATATGTGTTATATAGATATATGTAGAGAGTGTATGTTTGTTTGTTTGTGTCTTTCGGCTTTTCCTGGTTAGGGGTCGCCACAGTGGAACTCTGGTTCGCTAATGATTGGCAGTAGATTTTTACGTACTGGCTTGCCGGGCCTAACGCACAACCTTCAATGAAGGAACGCCCTATCATGCATGTCGCTACACAGAAGACGCTCTAACTGAGAATCGAAGGGCAACATCTAACTGTGAGGCGATAACGCTACCTATCATTGTAATATATTTATACATATATGTATATATATATATATATATATATATATATATATATATATATATATATATATATATATCAGCATTATATGTATTTAGGATACATACTGCTAAATACACTTGTCATGTGAGTGCAGCATAGGGACAAACAGAATGTATACGTAACTGTCTGTATGTACAGATGTATTTCCACATAGCAGGTCTTTGTGATGGAAAGGCAACAGAATTGCACTCAAAGTTAGCTAAGTGTAGAAGCATGCCCAGTGGGACTGTCAATATTTACAAGGTGACTCCAGGCCAGAGCTACCTGTACTCCAGTCCAGGATTTTGTGTGCTGCAGACATTGGCAGCTGCACTTGTTTCCACAGTACAGCACTTCCCAGAACCTCTCCACGGCGTTCCCCAACTGTGTGCTGTACTTAATATGTGACTGAGGTACATAATGTAACACCACAAACAGGGTGACAGTCACAGTCTGCATCCCTCTCACTGTACATGTTTTTGCAGAAAGTCCATCATTTCGGTCCATATGTCTGATTTACTCCTCCTACATTTTTGGTGTTCTGGTAACATTGTATAATGCAGTCACTGAATAGTACTACCTACAGACACATTTGAGTGACAGACTTTAAATCCTGCAGATATTCTGTTGTGATACAACCTGCTGTTATACTAGCCACCTTCTAGGTTAATCAGAACATGTGTAATGTCTGTATGTAGTTATGGCCCTTTGTCCTCCCATTCTCTCTGACTTTGTCCAGCTTTTTTGCAGTAACAGATTGAGGGGAATGGCAGTTTTTGGGAATACCACCATACAACTACCTCACGTGCAAAGATGTGGATGCTGACAGATTCAAAACAATCAACACCATCAACCATGCTAATGCCCCTAGCCCACTGAGCCACACAGGCCAGCAGACTGAGATCTGTCATTCATCACACAATCACCAGCACACAGGCATACATTATCATCCATGCATTATATGCGATATCCAACATGTGCCGAGGTTTTATGTCACAGCCCTGAGGTTGGCTGGTCTGCTGATATATCATTGCTGATGTACTGTTTCAATGGGAACACTGTTGTGATGGGGGAGGGGGACATGCAGCCCATGATCTACTGGCATATACAGTTGTGTGACTGCCTTGTGTCCCCACTGTTTACCATCTGTCTTGACTAATGTAGTGGATATTCCAGCCATGTGGCCTAGTGAATATTATGGAGCACATATGTTGTCCCATGTGGCTGTCAGAGCTCTCCAAGTAGCCCAGTAGCCCACTATATTCCCTTGCATACATGCTGCAGGACCATACATATCCTACCATATTCTAGTACTCTTTACATGTGGTGTATAGGTGAGTGACCTTGCAAATGCAATAGCTGACAGGCCTGGAATTTGCAGCTAACTCTGTCTGATGCATGCAGTACACAGCCAATACATGGTTAGGTACAGGTTGTGTGGGCTGGCTGGCATCATTTTTACTATACGTATGTGAGTTGGAGTAAGTCAGTCCCTAGTCCACTAGGTTGTCAGTGCATGTGCTATGCATTGTCTCTTTGCCAAGGCCAGGCCATACTAGGCACCCCTACATCTACCTACAGGGACATCCTCACAGGATTCCTCCTCTGATTCCTCCTGTGGGTGTGGCTGTGGGGACCTAGGCAGTGTGGGGCAACTGAGTGTCCCTTCCCTTTGCTGATCCTGTTGCAGCTGTTTCCGCAGAATCATATTGTGTAGCATGGCCCATACTGTGAATATCTCTGCACATGTGGCTGGAGAGTACTGCAGGGCTCTGCCAGCTATATTGAGGCACCAGAACAATGACTTCAGCAACCCAAACACATGCTCTGTGATGTTCCTAGTTTGTGTATGTGCCTCATTATGGCATTCTTCTATGGCTTTGTGTGCATTTCTGATGGGTGTCATCATCCATGGTTCCAGAGCGTAGCCAGCATCCCCCAGTAAATGGCCGTGTGGGATGTCTCCCTAGCAAACATCTGGTACAGCTGCAATGCATGCCAGATATGGGAGTCTTAATAATTGCCAGGGCTGCCAGCACACACATTCATGATAATGCTGTAAGCATTGCGCATGACCTGGCAGTTGATGGAATGATACCCTTAGTGGTTGACATAGATTCTACCCTCCTCACCGGGTGGTACCTTGATGTATACATGAGTGCAGTTTTTGGCACCCAGTACCTGAGGGTAGTGTGCTACATGGTATAAGTGTTGCATATTGCTGGCCCTCACCTCAGGGTTGAGGGGAAAAGAAATATGCTCACTGGTACGTAGTAGCATGGCATCAAGGTACTGGTGGAGTAACCTGGATGCTGATGCCTGCGAGACTCCCATCATGTCTCCAGTTGATCTTTGGAAAGTATCTGTGGCTAGTATGCTGAGAGCTACACATACCTTTATGTCCACTGAGATGGGTTCCCCTCTGTTGCCTGTGTGTCTGAGTTGACAGTGGTAGAGCTCAGTGCATTATTGGAGTATGTCCCTGTCCACTCTGTAGTGCTCTACAATCTCCAGCTTATGTAGCTCCTGGAAGATTATCCTGGGGCTGAACACTCTTCTTCTTCTCATTCTAGACTTATTGTCAGCAGCAGCAACAGCAGCAGCATTGACCTCAGCATCTAGCACATAGAGATGTAATAAACCTGCAGCAGCTCTTATAGTTCCTTCAGTTAAAATTCCCAAGTCGATACTCCACCGGTGCAGAGTTTGGAGTTGAAATCAGATTATAGGGTGTATCCCACCTTTATTGGGCTCTGCTGTAGGTGTTGGCTGTGTGATTGGCTACCTATCATGAATTCCACCTGCCAAGTACATAATAGAGAACATTTAATGGTGCTAGTTTAAGTGAATCAGTAATTAATACATCATTGGCTTTTCATACACTTAGCACTGCAGCGCACCACACAAACACGTGGAAACAAGCACCTCTAAGGTAAACAAAGCTCAGAAGTCATTGTACACATCATCCTGAAAGGGCACACTCAGCACAGGGTTGCACCAAGCAAACATGCAGAAACATGAGCCTCGAAGGTAAACAAAGTTAACAGCCAGTGTACACACACGCCTGCTGAGCAGAGAGGGGCACCACACAAACAGGTGCAGCTGAGCTCCAATGAGCTTACAAGTCTCCAGATACATACCCTTGCTCATGTCAGCTACCTCTATTGTGGACACCGACACGGTTCCGTGCCTACACGGAAAGGATATGCAGACACTGTTACCCATTTGTGCTATTCAGTAAACCTGACAACCAATCACAGCCCTTAAGGCCAAACACCTTGCCTGATACACTAGTAATAGGTGACTCTATAGTCAGACACACTGATGTCCCACTGACCAGGCTGAACAAGGAGAAGGTGACTGTGAGCTGTCTATCGGGAGCTAGGATCCGCCACATAACACACACACTCAAGTCACTCCAAAGCAAGTACAAATATGACTCCGTCATTGTCCATGCTGGTGTGAATGACCTGAGACGTACCTCCCTGGACTACATGAAAAGAGACATAGAGGAGCTCTCCAATTATGTAGCCCAGGCTGGTATGACCCTGACCCTGAGCAGCATCTTGCCCTCACCAAGAATGATACCACAATACAAAGACAAGATGATCAGCTTTAACAATTGACTCAAGCACTGGTGTTATTCTAAGGGGATCCAATGTCTGTCTGCCTGGGATGACATGTTGGACAAGCCACGCTGCTTCGCAAGGGATGGTTTACACCTGTCACCACTGGGCTTCCGGATATTGGCTAAGGCTGTTGCCACTCCCATAGTGCCTTTTTTAGGCAAGGCTCAAAAGACAAACCCACCTCCTTAGAAAACAAAAATGGAAAAAAACTAAGGGCAATGCTGCTCAACACCAGAAGTCTAAATCTCAAGATGCAGGCACTTGATGCACTCCTCAGCATGGAGAACATCGACATCTGTGCAGTAACTGAAACCTGGTTCAAGGCTCCTGAGAGCACCCCAGCGCTACCAGGCTATACCTTGTATCATGCTTTTCGCCCCAAAACCCGGGCTGAACCACAAAGGGAGGGGGAGTGTCCATATTCATCAAGGACACCCACACCTCCAGGTTAGTAGCAACACATGAAGCATCAGAGACCATACAGGTGCAACTAACCATAGGCAAAACTGCTATACAACTGGTAGCATGTTACAGACCACCCTCCCAATCTCAGGAACCCTACTCAGCCTTCCTGAAGACATTGGAGGATATGAATGTATCACAAAATACCATCATACTGGGTGACTTCAACTACCCAAACATAGATTGGGTACATTATTCTAGCCCTAATACCCTAGCCCAAAGGTTCCTGGAATTCATAAATTCAAATGCACTGGAACAACTAGTCACCTCTCCCACTAGGGGAGATAATATACTAGACCTGATCATCACAAACATGGGGACAAAATGCTTCACACCGGAAGTATACCCCTCACTAGTGAGATCTGATCACAAACTAATCACCCTGGATATACATATCCCACCTCCACCCCCAGCACAAAAGACCACAGTGCAAAACTTCTCAAAAGCAGACTTCACTCTTCTTAAGACTGAGATGGTATCCTTTAAGCCCACTGTGCCAGTGGATACCACATCCCACAATGCCGAATCTTCACAAATGCTTTCTATGGACATCTCCAAGAATGCATGGATCATGCAATCCAAAACAAATCCAAGTCTCTCTCCACCAAAGGTAAGCATCCTATCTGGTGGACCTCAGCCATAAACAAATTGTATAACAAAAGAAGGAAGCTACTGCACATCCGAGCAAAATCCCATGAAGGGAAGACATCTCTGATCAACATTAGCAGAAAATTACGTTCTCTCATAAAACCATCCAAGGCCAACTTTGAGAGAAAAATCGCTAAGGACACTAAAGATAACCACAAAGCCTTCTTCAGCTTTTTTAGAAACCTGGGCGGAAACCCTCAAATATGCTCAGAGTTGGTTCAAAACAACAAAAAATACACTGAACCCACAGATATTGCCAACATTCTGGCTGACAGGTTCAGTGCAAATGTCTCCCCTCCTTCACCCCCAAAAGAAGAAATACTTATCCCAGCTGAATGTAATCTCCCTGTCATCTCAGATGTCCAAGTGAGAACCGCCCTAAACAAAGCAAAAAACAAAGCATCAATGGGACCTGATGGTATCCCGGTTTGCGTGTTACGTGAACTCCAAGAGGAGCTAAACCCACACATAAAAATGCTATTTAACCTTAACCTTACTTCGGGATATGTACCTGAACACTGGCGTACAGCAACAGTTGTCCCACTCCACAAGGGGGGTGCCTCTACAGACCCTGGAAACTACCGCCCCATAAGCTTAACCAGCCTGGTCTGCAAAGCTATGGAAAGAATCATTATGGAACTCATAAACAGAGACATAGGGGACCTACAGACACTTGACCCCACCCAGTTCTGCTTTGTAAAGGGCAGATCCTGCCTTTTAAACCTGGTTGACTTTTTTGAAACAGTCACTAGAGCCATTGATGAGGGCAAAGCAGTCCATACAGCATACCTGGACTTGGCTAAGGCCTTCGACACAATAGCCCACTCAGGCATCATAGATAAGCTCAACAGCTTAAAAGTAAACCCTTATGTCACTAGATGGGTTGCAAACTGGCTAAAGGACAGAACCCATAAAGTTAAAATCGCTGGAGCAATGTCAGACTCAAAGCCAGTCACGAGTGGTGTCCCACAGGGATCTGTTCTGGGACCCCTCTTGTTCGGCATTTATTTCTCAGATGTTAAAGCAAACATGGGAGGGCTGTGGCTGACAAAGTTCACAGATGACTGCAAACTAGGCGCCATAGTTGATACACCAGCAGACACACACATCCTACAAAAAGGCCTCACAGAAATGGACAACTGGTGCCGGAGTCACGGCCTTAAACTAAATGCCAAAAAATGTATAGTCATCCCCTTTGGGAAAAACAAAGTACCCACAAATTATCACATAGACAGCAACCCACTGAGTACAGAAAAAGTAATCAGAGACCTAGGGACCCAAGTCGACAGCGACCTCTCATTTGACACCCATGTTGCCAAAGTGGTTAGAAAAACATTCTACCTTGCACACCTCATCATGAAGGGATTCACATCCAGATCCAAGGATGTCATTGTACCCCTATATTCCTCCCTCATCAGACCTATGATTGAGTACAATGCCCCATTTGGTATGTACCTCACCCAGCATTTGTAATAGCTGGAGAGACCACAAAAGTACCTCACCAAGAGGATCAAGGGTCTCCAACATATGTCTTATTCTGTCAGACTAAAGAAACTTCAGCTCTATTCAGTAGCATACCGCCTGCTCAGAGGTGATCTCTGCCTGACGTACAAGGCCATGTCCAATACGGATCTGATGGACATGCTCCACCTCAAAAAATCCAAATCCATCAGGACCACGAGAGCTAAAGACTTAAACCTCAGCACAAGTATGAATAGGACATGCTGGAGGGATAGATTCATAACCCAGAGGCTTCCCATGCTTTGGAACAAGATCCCAGTTCATATTAGGCAGAGCCCTCACTGTCTCTCTTCAAGAGAAATCTTGATGCGTGGATGGGAGATCGTAAGTTTACCCCAGGGGTCACATCTGTGTCACTGCTAGACAGGGGCACAGTAAACTAATTATATTATATAAGGGGACCTTCATTGTGTCACTACTAGACAGAGGCACAGTATTCTAAATTTATTCTGTACATTTTTGTACCATTTCATGGGGTGGCAAAAGCCACATCACTATGGCTAGGCTTACAAATGCCCCAGGGCAGATAGCCTAGTACTATACTATGAAACTATGAAACTATTTGCATAGGATTCCATGCACACAACTTGGAAAATACACGGTTTCAGGCCCTACTTCATTAGCAACTGCACCATTCTACCAGTGTAGATACTCCATGCAGGGTCCTATAACACAATTCTGTCACATACTATGCAGTTTGTTTTTTTCCACTATTTTTTTTATAACTGTATGTTTGCACACTGTGGCGTGCTGTGCATACATAACCAGATCATTAAAAATATATTTTATCTTATTTCCCTTAGATTTTTTGACACACGGTGGATAGTTTTGCATATAACTGTTTCTGCTGTGTCCATCTAACTACACTTTTACAACCCTGGTTGTCTGCTTAAAGTCCTGTACATGGAATTTTTCCATATACATAGGGGACACTAACACGGCTTCCTTAAATAAAAGAGACAATTTAAAGTGAGGCTTATGGAACATATAAGGGACACCAAAAATAAAAAAGAAGAGAGTCCTATAGCTAGAAACTTCCGTGAATCCCATAATAGCTGTAGTGAAGTTTTAAAGGCCACTATTTTAGAAAAAATTAAGGTTTCTCTTTTTGATACTGAGCTGATTAAGCGTCAACTTTTAAGGAAGCCATATATATTCTTAAATTTAACACAGTATATCCTAAGGGGTTAAATGAAGATTTTAATTGAGGGTGCTTATTTGAATATGTTATTGTCTTACTTAACTGAATTATTGGTGAGCATTTTATATAAATTGTTGCTATCATTCAGTGTACTGTTTTACTCCTTGAAGGCTTTTTTAGCCGAGACGTCAGAGTATTCAGTTAGTTGAATAAAGAATTTCTTGGATTTCCTGACTGTTGTTTTTTGCTTATTATGGGTTTGTTCTATTGTTGTATCATTGGATTGCAGTTTGGTTCATGTCCAGTGATCCGCATTATAATATTCCACGAGTCCTTCATGAGACTGTGGGTGATGGGACTCAAATGTCATTGGATGTTTTTTTGTCTAATAATGGTGAGCGTTCATCTTATGGCAGTATGGTAAATAATGGAAAACAACTATGCCATACTTGGGAGCGCTGCGAGGAAGAAAGGAATAAGTGTTGTCATAATCCCTTTCAGAATGTAGGTCGAAAGTTACCAGCATCTATCACAGAAGAAGCTATGTCTCTTTTTGAACAGTTAGAAAAACATATATGGAAAGAGACTGCTACATTCTTTAATTTGTCTGGTCTACAAAAATATCTTGACTTGGACATTACACTGAGTGGTTTGAGAGTGTATAAAGAACCCACAACTCCCTTTGATTTAGATAATACCATAGATACCCAATTTCATAAGTGCTGGGTTGCTGCAGTGCATAGGTGCACTCTAGAGTGGAGTCGAATTTTGGTAGAATGGGACAATATCAAACAAAGGGAGTTAAAAGAAAAAATTAAAAGTGTATGTAATTCCCTTTCAACTAATGTACAGGGACAAGTGTTTGATACCTTTCTAGTAAACCTGAATACAAAGTTACAAAATTATGAGAAAGAACTATTGGAGAGAAAGAAAAGAAAACTTCTCCGTGATATTAGGGACTATGAAAATGGGAGGGCTTTCATTGCGAAGGCCAATAAGAAGAAGCCACATAAGTCCATTAGATTTTATACTTTGGAAGGAGAGAAAATGTTGAATTCTTCTTATTCAGCATCAGGTAGCCATTACACGTCGTTTGACAAAGACGTTGAACAAGTAGATGACTCTCCAGCCCTTCCTGCTGCTCAGCAACCAGGGAACTTTCATCAGACTTTTTGGAAGGAAGAATACAATTACAGATGAGGTAAAACGAGGAGAAAGCGTCGATTTGAACATCCAGAAAATGTATACAGAGGGCCCAACTCTAATAGAAGACACAAGAGGGAAAAATGGTGATGTATTGTGTAACTATGTTGTCAATTTGTCTAGTTATAGTTTTAGTGACACAGAGTTGGCAGTTTTAAACCAAGGCTTAAAGTTTATTCCTACGGCTTTGCCTTGGTTGTATGAGCTAAAGTGTGATATATATAAATTTTGTAGAAAACTGCATTTTCGATATTTTTTAAGGATAAACAAGAGTTTGAGGAAGTCTGTAATAGTGATAGTGATACTGAGAGCTCTTGTGCGAATTTTTTCTCTTGTGACTCTGATAACGAATTGAATGCCTATTGTTTATTGGACACTAAAAATATTCATTACCAAAGTACTTTTGTGCCTCCTGTATTGAGTGCTGAAGTATCTCAGTTTTCGGATATTGTTAATTTTGCTGTAGAAACTGCTTACCATGAGCTTAACTATAATTGTGTGAAATATAATTTATCCTTACAAGAATGGAAATCTTTAAAAAAACTTAGTCAAATGAAGGAAATTGTTTTTAAACCATCTGATAAAGGCAATAAGTTGGTTGTTATGCACTATTTACATTATATGGACATGTGTATGAGACATCTGAATGATGATACTGTTTATGAGAAGGTTCATGTTTCTATGTATGAGAATGCAATAATGAAGTATAATGAAGTATTGCAGAAGGGTGTTAGATTAGGCTATTTTTCTGACATAGATGTTAGTAAAAAGTTTCATACAAAGGATTGTAGAATGGCATATTTCTATTGCCTTCTGAAAATACATAAAAACTTGTCTAGACCTCCAGGAAGGCCAATAGTGTCAGGATGCCAGTATTTCCTTCATAACTTAGGGCTATTTTTGCATGAATACTTGACATCTTTAGTTTATAAGTTGCTCTCTTATATTACAGATGTTTTTGACTTTTTGCATAAAATTGGTGATATTGAGTGGGATGAATCTTTATATTTTATTGTTTTAGATGTTAATAGTTTATATACCAATATCTCACATGATTTTGGTTTAGAGGCACTTAGGTTTTTTTTTGGGAAACAGTCCAGTTTCAGTTTTTATTGTTGAATTATTAGAATATTGTCTTTCTAATAATTTTTTTTGAGTTCAATCATACCCTATTTAGACAAAAACAAGGCACGGCATTGGGGCTCCTTTTGCCCGCATGTATGCCAATTTAAGTATGGGCCTTTTTGAACATGAACATCATTATAGAAATTTATTCTTTCGCAAGCATGTGCTCAGGTATTATAGATATATCGACGATCTCATCTTTGTAGTTAAAGATGGCCAGAATTTAGTTTGTGAATCTATTTCCTATTTAAATCAAAATAGATTTGGTTTGAAATTTGATGGGTTTAAAATGGGTACTAGTATATCTTTTTTAGATGTACAAATTAGGATAGAAAATTCTGGACTATACTCTTCTTTACATAGGAAATTTGAATCAGGAACACAATATGTAAATGGTGACAGTTGTCAACCTGTGCATACTTTACATGCGTTACCATTTGGTGAGATGATTTGTGTCTCTAGATTGTGTAATAACCTAATTGATTTTAAGCATGATCTCAAACTTATGGTGGAAATGTTTAAAAAAAGAGGATACACTCAAGAGATATTGGAAAATTGTTCGTAAAGATTCCTTACTAAAATGAATGTATGTCAGAATAATATAAGATATAAAAGGGTAATGTATAGTACTAATAGAGTATTAAAAGATAAAATTTATTTTGTTACTAAATTCAACGTATTTAGCTTTAAAGTTATTGAATTGCTTAGATACTATTGGGCCTATTTTATTGCACAAAAATGTATATACTTGGTTAGATAACCCTCTTGGGATATCCTATAGGAAGGGTGAAAATATGAAAAATTTTTTAGTGAGAAGTAAATTCTATATGCCAGTAATGAATGTAGATCGTCCAAAAGTTCTAACAGGCACTTTTGTCTGTGGTAAATGTAAGGTATGTAAATATGTAGTTAATAGTTTTTTTAGAATTAATGGTATAATGTTTAATAGTAAAGAACAATTGTTCTGTGATACCGTAAGTGTAATCTATGCTTTAAAGTGTCCTTGTAATTTATTTTACATTTGACAAAGAGACAATTTAAAGTGAGGCTTATGGAACATATAAGGGACATCAAAAATAATAAAGAAGAGAGTCCTACAGCTAGAAACTTCCATGAATTCCATAATAGTGGTAGTGAAGTTTTAAAGGCCACTGTTTTAGAAAAAATTAAGGTTTCTCTTTTTGATACTGAGCTGATTAAGCGTCAACTGTTATTTAAGGAAGCCATATATATTCTTAAATTTAACACAGTATATCCTAAGGAGTTAAATGAAGATTTTAATTGAGGGTGCTTATTTGAATATGTTATTGTCTTGCTTAATTGAATTATTGGTGAGCATTTTATATAAACTGTTGCTATCATTCAGTGTACTGTTTTACTCCTTGAAGGCTTTTTAGCTGAGACGTCAGAGTATTCAGTTGGTTGAATAAAAGAATTTCTTGGATTTCCTGGCCGTTGTTTTTTACTTGTTGTGTTGCAGTGG
This sequence comes from Protopterus annectens, assembly GCF_019279795.1. Taxonomy (NCBI): domain Eukaryota; kingdom Metazoa; phylum Chordata; order Ceratodontiformes; family Protopteridae; genus Protopterus; species Protopterus annectens. The sequence continues at coordinate 98,199,383 of NC_056741.1, read as the reverse complement.
CCTAGGTACAGTGCTGTCTTTGAAAGGGCCATGTTCCAAGAACTGCAGTGCCAAGTATTCTGCATGTCAGCTACACCTACAGTAGGAGTGGTATACACTGTCCAGATGTCAGTATCTGTTAATGTAGGGAAGCTGTACAGGTCATGGACAGGGGACCACACATATGGACAGTACACAGCTTGGAGTAACCTACACAGTGCCTACATACCTATTGCAGAATGTCCAGAGGATTACATCATAAGTATGGTATGTATAATATAAAATAATGGTTGTCTGGCAATTCATTGGCAAATCACGCAAGACTAAGGTCATAAAATGACAGATTGTAGTGTCAGGCTTCATACCCTATAGAAACATGCATGTTAATGCAAAACCTATTATTGAATCACCTTTCTAGGTCTGTAAGGCCGATACTTAAAATGATCCCTATATGGAAGGCCTCTGTCCCCAGTCACTTATGGCTTTGTCCAGATGTCTGGCTCTCAAAAGTTGAGAGGTATGGTGCCTGGTAGGACAGCAGATACCTGAAGGTCAGTGTACTGCCAGTGTATAAAAGGCTGCCACCTGTCTGTGTCAGCACTGACAACATGTCACTGGCCAACAGCCATACCCCTGGAATGACACAGGTTGTCACAGAAGGAGTACAAGTATGCCTTGTATATCTGTTCTGCTTGTCCTAACATTGCATTTGCCTGCCAACTGTTTGCAAAATGAGAAAGGGTCATGACAAAACAGCAATGGCAGACAGTGTGGAAGCAGACATCAAACACATAAGAGCAAACAAGCAATTACCAATCTGGTCTCTCAACTCTCTATGTTTGGCAGAACAGTATTAACACCCTGTCCCCATGTGTGGGCCTTTGTCAGACTGTCATATTTGGTTGTGTGCAGATGTCAGTTTTTGAGGGTATGGCAGCTAGGCCACCATGTAGCCTCATAATAACATATACCAACACAAACCATCTAAGGACCACAGCAAATGGACTGGTGCAATGATGGACAACCTGCTAAATAGGTACACTCATACGTGTGAAGTCCACAACCCTGTGTGCGATGTAATGGCATGTACCCCACCCATATCAGAATTACAAATACATAACAGCAGCCACTGTGGCCAAAGCCTGTGACTGGACTACAGAAGGACATAGAGACACACATAAGGGGAAGGGGAACTACTGGCCATACAAATGGAGAATGTGCACACCAGAACAGATTGTGCAGTAACATAGGTGCCATGCAGTGTAAGGAGTCAGTAAACATCACCTGCAAATACACAAAACACACCCATGTAAGTGGAGGTCTGCAACAAAACAAAACCCTAACAATGGACACCTCAGGGGCAAAATCACGAGAACCCCACAAACCTGCACACCACAGACCATGTAGACTCCACACACCAGGGGCTTGCAAACACTAAGGCATTACCCCAAACAGCAAACACCTACCCTACACAGATAGGCTAACAGCACTGTCCCTCCACCCCATTCCATACAGATTCGGCTGAGGTGACCCCTGTCTGGCATACACAGCAATCCAGACCCTGGCTTGATGGGACTGGTGCACATATGGAACACAAGGCCCACTCCATCAACCTGTAGGCACAGCATCAACCTGGGCTGTTATATCAGCATGGCTATGTATCAGGCACAGTAAACTAATTATATTATATAAGGGGACCTTCATTGTGTCCAACACTACTAGACAGAGGCACAGTATTCTAAATTTATTCTGTACATTTTGTACCATTTCATGGGGTAAGGCAAAGCCACATCACTAAGGTATGGCTAGCTTACAAATGCCCCAGGGCAGATAGCCTAGTACTATACTATGAAACTATGAAACTATTTGCATAGGATTCCATGCACACAACTTGGAAAATACACGGTTTCAGGCCCTACTTCATTAGCAACTGCACCATTCTACCAGTGTAGATACTCCATGCAGGGTCCTATAATACACAATCCTATGCCTCAACATACTATGCAGTTTGTTTTTTCCACTATTTTTATAACTGTATGTTTGGTGCACACTGTATGCTGTGCATACATAACCAGATCATTAAAAATATATTTTATCTTATTTCCTTAGATTTTTTGACACACGTGGATAGTTTTGCATATAACTGTTTCTAAGCTGTGTCCATCTAACTACACTTTTACAACCCTGGTTGTCTGCTTAAAGTCCTGTACATGGAATTTTTCCATATACATAGGGGACACTAACACTCGGCTTCCCTTAAATAAAGAGCTAATTCTAAAGTGAGGCTTATGGAACATATAAAGGGACACCAAAATAAAATAAAAAGAAGAGAGTCCTATAGCTAGAAACTTCCTCGAATCCTATAATAGCTGTAGTGAAGTTTTAAAGGCCACTATTTTAGAAAAATTAAGGTTTCTCTCTTTGATACTGAGCTGATTAAGCGTCTCAACTTTTAAGGAAGCCATATATATTCTTAAATTTAAATTACAGTATATCCTAAGTTAAATGAAGATTTTAATCTCGAGGGTGCTTTATTTGAATATGTTATTGTCTTTACTTAACTGAATTATTGGTGAGCATTTATATAAATTGTTGCTATCATTCAGTGTACTGTTTTTACTCCTTGAAGGCTTTTTAGCTTGAGGACGTTCAGAGTATTCAGTTAGTTGAATAAAAGAATTTCTTGGATTTCTGACTGTTGTTTTTTGCTTATTATGGTTTGTTCTATTGTTGTATCATTGGATTGCAGTTTGGTTCATGTCCAGTGATCTCAGATTATAATATTCCAATGAGTCCTTCATGAGACTGTGGGTGATGGGACTCAAATGTCATTGGATGTTTTTTGTCTAATAATGGTGAGCGTTCATCTTATGGCAGTATGGTAAATAAATGGAAAACAACTAAAAATGCTATACTTGGGAGCGCCTAAGCAGGAAGAAAGGAATAAGTGTTGTCATAATCCCTTTCTTAGAATGTCCAGGTCTAAAGTTACCAGCATCTATCACAGAAGAAGCTTATGTCTCTTTTTGAACAGTTAGAAAAACATATATGGAAAGAGACTGCTACATTCTTTAATTTGTCTGGTCTACAAAAATATCTTGACTTGGACATTACACTGAGTGGTTTGAGAGTGTATAAAGAACCCACAACTCTCCTTTGATTTAGATAATACCATAGATACCCAATTTCCATAAGATGCTGGGTTGTTGCAGTGCATGTGGTGCACTCTGTAGAGTGAGCTCAATTTTGGGTAGAATGGGACAATATCAAACAAAGGGAGTTAAAAGAAAAAATTAAAAGTGTATGTAATTCCACTTTCAACTAATGTACAGGGACAAGTGTTTGATAATTCCTTTCTAGGCAAACCTGAATACAAAGTTACAAAATTATGAGAAAGAACTATTGGAGAGAAAGAAAAGAAACTGTGATATTAGGGACTATGAAAATGGAGGGCTTTCATTGCGAAGTGGCCAATAAGAAGAAGCTTCCACTATAAGTCCATTAGGATTTTATACTTTGGAAGGAGAGAGAAAAATGTTGAATTCTTCTTTATTCAGCATCAGGTAGCCATTAGCACGCCGCTTGACAAAAGACGCTTGAACAAGCTAGATGACTCTCCAGCCCTTCCTGCTGCTCCAGCAACCAGGGAACTTTCATCAGACTTTTGGAAGGAAGAATACAATTACAGATGAGGTAAAAACGAGGAGAAAGCGTCGATTTGAACATCCAGAAAATGTATACAGAGGGCCCAACTCTAATAGAAGAACACACAAGAGGGAAAAAATGGTGATGTATTGTGTAAATCTATGTATATTTGTCAATTTGTCTAGTTATAGTTTTAGTGACAACAGAGTTGGCAGTTTTAAAACCAAGGCTTAAAGTTTATTCCAATCGCCTTGCCTTGGTTGTATGAGCTAAAGTGTGATATATATAAATTTTATGTAGAAAGCAACTGCATTTTCGATATTTTTAAGGATAAAAACAAGAGTTTGAGGAAGTCTGTAATAGTGATAGTGATACTGAGAGCCTTGTGCGCGATTTTTTCTCTTGTGACTCTGATAATCCTAATTGAATGGCCCTATTGTTTATTGGACACTAAAAATATTCATTACCAAAGTACTTTTGTGCCTCCTGTATTGAGTGCTGAAGTTACTCAGTTTTCGGATATTGTTAATTTTGCTGTAGAAACTGCTTACCATGAGCTTAACTATAATTGTGTGAAATATAATTTATCCTTACAAGAATGGAAATCTTTAAAAAAACTTAGTCAAATGAAGGAAATTGTTTTTAAAACATCTGATAAAGGCAATAAGTTGGTTGTTATGCACTATTTACATTATATGGACATGTGTATGAGACATCTGAATGATGATACTGTTTATGAGAAGGTTCATGTTTCTATGTATGAGAATGCAATAATGAAGTATAATGAAGTATTGCAGAAGGGTGTTAGATTAGGCTATTTTTCTGACATATATGTTAGTAAAAAGTTTCATACAAAGGATTGTAGAATGGCCTATTTCTATTGCCTTCTGAAAATACATAAAAACTTGTCTAGACCTCCAGGAAGGCCAATATTGTCAGGATGCCAGTATTTCCTTCATAACTTAGGACTATTTTTGCATGAATACTTGACATCTTTAGTTTATAAGTTGCTCTCTTATATTACAGATGTTTTTGACTTTTTGCATAAAATTGGTGATATTGAGTGGGATGAATCTTTATATTTTATTGTTTTAGATTTTAATAGTTTATATACCAATATCTCACATGATTTTGGTTTAGAGGCACTTAGGTTTTTTTTGGGAGACAGTCCAGTTTCAGTTTTTATTGTTGAATTATTAGAATTTTGTCTTTCTAATAATTTTTTTTGAGTTCAATCATACCCTATTTAGACAAAAACAAGGCACGGCATTGGGGGCTCCTTTTGCCCCCATGTATGCCAATTTAAGTATGGGCCTTTTTGAACATGAACATCTTTATAGAAATTTATTCTTTCACAAACATGTGCTCAGGTATTATAGATATATCGACGATCTCATCTTTGTAGTAAAAGATGGACAGAATTTAGTTTGTGAATCTATTTCCTATTTAAATCAAAATAGATTTGGTTTGAAATTTGATGGGTTTAAAATGGGTACTAGTATATCTTTTTTAGATGTACAAATTAGGATAGAAAATTCTGGACTATACTCTTCTGTACAAAGGAAATTTGAATCAGGAACACAATATGTATATGGTGACAGTTGTCACCCTGTGCATACTTTACATGCGTTACCATTTGGTGAGATGATTCGTGTCTCTAGATTGTGTAATAACCTAATTGATTTTAAGCATGATCTCAAATTTATGGTGGAAATGTTTAAAAAAAGAGGATACACTCAAGAGATATTGGAAAATTGTTCGGAAAGATTCCTTACTAAAATTAATGTATGTCAGAATAATATAAGATATAAAAAAGGGTAATGTATAGTACTAATAGAGTATTAAAAGATAAAATTTATTTTGTTACTACATTCAACGTATTTAGCTTTAAAGTTATTGAATTGCTTAGATACTATTGGGCCTATTTTATTGCACAAAAAATGTATATACTTGGTTAGATAACCCTCTTGGGATATCCTATAGGAAGGGTGAAAATATAAAACATTTTTTAGTGAGAAGTAAATTCTATATGCCAGTAATGAATGTAGATCATCCAAAAGTTCTAACAGGCACTTTTGTCTGTGGTAAATATAAGGTATGTAAATATGTAGTTAATAGTTTTTTTAGAATTAATGGTATAATGTTTAATAGTAAAGAACAATTGTTCTGTGATACCGTAGGTGTAATCTATGCTTTAAAGTGTCCTTGTAATTTATTTTACATTAGACAAAGAGACAATTTAAAGTGAGGCTTATGGAACATATAAGGGACATCAAAAATAATAAAGAAGAGAGTCCTACAGCTAGAAACTTCCATGAATTCCATAATAGCGGTAGTTAAGTTTTAAAGGCCACTGTTTTAGAAAAAATTAAGGTTTCTCTTTTTGATACTGAGCTGATTAAGCGTCAACTTTTATTTAAGGATGCCATATATATTCTTAAATTTAACACAGTATATCCTAAGGGGTTAAATGAAGATTTTAATTGAGGGTGCTTATTTGAATATGTTATTGTCTTGCTTAATTGAATTATTGGTGAGCATTTTATATAAACTGTTGCTATCATTCAGTGTACTGTTTTCTTCCTTGAAGGCTTTTTTAGCTGAGACGTCAGAGTATTCAGTTGGTTGAATAAAAGAATTTCTTGGATTTCCTGGCCGTTGTTTTTTGTTTGTTGTGTTATAGTGGCCTAGGTACAGTGCTGTCTTTGACAGGGCCATGTTCCAAGAACTGCAGTGCCAAGTATTCTGCATGTCAGCTACACCCACAGTAGGAGTGGTATACACTGTCCAGATGTCAATATCTGTTAATGTAGGGAAGCTGTACAGGTCATGGACAGGGGACCACACATATGGACAGTACACAGCTTGGAGTAACCTACACAGTGCCTACTATACCTCTCCACTCTACATACCTGTTGCAGAATGTCCAGAGGATTACATCATAAGTATGGTATGTATAATATAAAATAATGGTTGTCTGGCAATTCATTGGCAAATCACGCAAGACTAAGGTCATAAAATAACAGATTGTAGTGTCAGGCTTCATACCCTATAGAAACATGCATGCTAATGCAAAACCTATTATTGAATCACCTTTCTAGGTTTGTAAGGCCGATACTTAAAATGATCCCTATATGGAAGGCCTCTGTCCCCCAGTCACTTATGGCTTTGTCCAGATGTCTGGCTCTCAAAAGTTGAGAGGTATGGTGCCTGGTAGGACAGCAGATACCTGAAGGTCAGTGTACTGCCAGTGTATAAAAGGCTGCCACCTGTCTGTGTCAGCACTAACAACATGTCACTGGCCAACAGCCATACCCCTGGAATGACACAGGTTGTCACAGAAGGAGTACAAGTATGCCTTGTATATCTGTTCTGCTTGTCCTAACATTGCATTTGCCTGCCAACTGTTTGCAAAACAAGAAAGGGTCATGACAAAACAGCAATGGCAGACAGTGTGGAAGCAGACATCAAACCCATAAGAGCAAACAAGCAATTACCAATCTGGTCTCTCAACTGTCTATGTTTGGCAGAACAGTATTAACACCCTGTCCCCATGTGTGGGCCTTTGTCAGACTGTCATATTTGGTTGTGTGCAGATGTCAGTTTTTGAGGGTATGGCAGCTAGGCCACCATGTAGCCTCATAATAACATATATCAACACAAACCATCTAAGGACCACAGCAAATGGACTGGTGCAATGATGGACAACCTGCTAAATAGGTACACTCATACGTGTGAAGTCCACAACCCTGTGTGCGATGTAATGGCATGTACCCCGCCCATATCAGAATTACAAATACATAACAGCAGCCACTGTGGCCAAAGCCTGTGACTGGACTACAGAAGGACATAGAGACACACATAAGGGGAAGGGGAACTACTGGCCATACAAATGGAGAATGTGCACACCAGAACAGATTGTGCAGTAACATAGGTGCCATGCAGTGTAAGGAGTCAGTAAACATCACCTGCAAATACACAACACACACCCATATAAGTGGAGGTCTGCAACAAAACAAAACCCTAACAATAGACACCTCAGGGGCAAAATCACAAGAACCCCACAAACCTACACACCACAGACCATGTAGACTCCACACACCAGGGGCTTGCAAACACTAAGGCATTACCCCAAACAGCAAACACCTACCCTACACAGATAGGCTAACAGCACTGTCCCTCCACCCCATTCCATACAGATTCGGCTGAGGTGACCCCTGTCTGGCATACACAGCAATCCAGACCCTGGCTTGATGGGACTGGTGCACATATGGAACACAAGGCCCACTCCATCAACCTGTAGGCACAGCATCAACCTGGGCTGTTATATCAGCATGGCTTGTCGGTGTGACAGATACGTGTACCACACACTACCTCATCTGTGTAATACACTTGATGTCAACAGCAACCCAAGTGCCTCAATAACCCTAGTGATATGCACCCAGTATAACTGCATGGGAAACACAAAATACAGTCCTGTGATCTTACCTGTGTCTCTGCTGGACAGGGGGTCTGTGTGCTGACATGTTGTAACATGGACTACACTCTCATCCTTATCCATTATAAGGAATTCAGGGCCAATACCCTACTAACATCATAGCAACCTATCAAACTATGAACAACTGTCAGCCATTCACCTCATTACTCTGTACTGCTCTGCCACTGACATACCTTAAAGTCACAGAGCTATTTGGAATATACTACACATATAATGGACATTTCTACACAGTAAAATGCACTCTGTACCCGCACACATAACTCCCAACCACTGACAGCAAGACTTCTGGGCAAGGTCATAAATAAAAGTGGGACAAAGGCAGAATGATAGGCACGTGTTGTAAATATTGCCCTTACATACTGAGAAAGTTGGTAGGATAAGGGGTTTTGCATTAGCAGGAATTGTATGAAGTTTATGAAGTCTGAAACACTAATGTCTGTCATTATTTTGTAATGTCAGTCTTCAATTATATGCAGCTAACTTGCCATAAAAACACAAGTTTATGTAAATTGGACAAAACTCCTAAACAAACACCTGGACACTCTGCTAGACATACTTGTAATTTTCCAGGTCATTTTTATCGTTTTAGATTTTCGGTCCTCAAACAAATATCAAAGGACGATAGAGGGGGGCCTTGGCAGATTGACCTAGAGATAGAACAATTAAGATGGCAAGTTTTGACTGCCTCTTATTTACCACCGGGTCTAAATGAGACATTGTCGATTAAATGTTGCCTTAAAAAATTGGCTTTAAGGAGGTATATATTTTTTTATGAATGCAACTATGAATGCTTCTTTGCACTTTTTTGAGTGTGAGCATGTCTGTCAGCATTTTGCTAAAATGCTTTGCTGTTTCTCTCTGCTTTCTTTTTAGATTAACAAGGTTTTATATTACTGTTCCCTTAAGAAAGAACATGTCTATTTTTAATTAATTAATTGATTGATTTAATGCAGTGTATTATGTATTTAAGAGATCTTGTTACTGGTTGTAGTTGTCTGAAGAAGGAAGAGCATTGACTCTTCCGAAAGCGCTTACCGAATAAATTTCTGAGTTTATTTCAGCCTTGAGCTGCCTGCCTTGGTTTTCTTCGTTTACCTAGTTTGGTTGTCTTTTGCCATTGTGCATATATGTCTTCGCATACAGACAGCTATATATACCTTAATTGTCCCTATACACAACCATCAGACAGGTAGCCCATATGTGACATTTCTCCATCTGTTGCATGTGATACACAGACATAAATATGGGCAACAGATAACAATATGTAAAGCATACACACAAACACACACACACACACACACACACACACACACACACACACACACAGATGTGGGGAAGAGAGAGACAGACAGTGATAGAGAGAAAGACACACAGAGGGACACACACAAAGTGAGTCACACACATGGATACCCTGAATGGCATAGAGTGATGTCCTGCAGCAGACAGTGCCATACAGTTGCAGCCAGTTGCACATACCAGCATGAAGGCTTGCTCTATTGTGTAATAGTACTGAGGTGTGGGTTATATCACACCACCAGCCTGTGTGTGTGTGTGTGTGTGTGTGTGTGTGTGTGTGTGTGTGTGTGTGTGTAGGTCTAAGTATTAGGAGGCTGTTCCCACTGAGTACACTTCCCATTGCCTTACTTCACAAGATCTGCTGCTGTCATTCACATTAGAAATACCATTGGACACCTGTCTGCCATATAAGCTCTGTAGCACTTGTGATAATTGCGTAACACTGTAGTACAAAGACCTTAATAGGCAGGGGTTCTAATCTCAGTCTTGGCAAGACTGTGGGTGTTTATTTGTAGGTTAAACAGTTTTAGGCCAGTCTCACACAGTACACTTTCCAGTGCCCCAATTTAGCTGTCCTGATGATGCTCTTCTCCATAGAAGTGCCTTTGCACAGCCTCAGCCTTATAAGCTATGTGGTGCATGCAATAACTGCATAACACTATAGTACAAATAGCTAGATAGGTAGAGGTTCTAATCTCAGTTCTGGCAAATGTAAGTGTATGTGTGAGTTATTGTTTGTAGGTGTAACAGTTTTAGGCCATTCCAACACAGTACACTTTTCAGTGCCCTACTTTAGCAGTTCTGCTGAAGTCATTCCCCTTTGAAGTACCTTCACACAGCCACAGCCCTATAAGCTCTGTGGCAAGTGTGTTAATTGCATAATTCTGTAGTACAAATAACTAGCTAGATAGGGGGTTCTAATTTCAGTCCTGGCAAATGTAAGTGTGTGAGAGTGTGAGTGCTTGTTTGTAGGTGAAACTGTTTTAGGCCATTCCCACACAGTACACTTCCCAGTGCTCAACATTAGCAGGCATGCTGATGTCATACACCTTTGAAGCACCTCTAGCCACTAGTCAGCCCTGCATGTTCTGTAATGGGTGTGATGACTGCAAAATATGGTAGTACGAATAACTAGATAGGCAGGGGTTCTGTTCTCAAGTCTGGCAAATGTGTGTTTGTGTGTGTACAAATGTATGTGCAAGAGTTTGTAAGCATGTATGTTTGTAGGCTGAAGTATTTTGAGGTATGTCCCACCCACAACACTTCCCAGTGCCCTACTTTAGCAGTCCTGCTGATGTCATTGCCTTTTTGAAGTACCTTTGGATAGTACTCAGCCCTATAAGCTCCACGGCACATGTAATAACTAAGTAACATTATAGTACAGATAACTAGATAGGCAGGAGTTCTATACTCAGTTGTGCCAAATGTGTGTGCGTGCGTGTGCAGCTATTTGTAAGTGTGTATGTTTGTAGGGTAATGTATTTTGATGCCCTTCCGGCCCAGTATATTTCCCGTTGCCATACTTTACAACGGCTCTTGATGTAATCACCTTAGTCATACCTTGTGACACTATGAAATCCTCTAAGATCCGTGGGGCATTTGATAATTGTGTAAAACTGTAGTACAGATTACTAGACAGGTAGGGGTTCTAAATTCAAAACTGGCAACTGTGATACTGTGTGTGTGTGTTTGTGTGGGAATCATATCCTCTGGGGTTGTGGGTTATACCATTTAGTACACATCCCATTGCAGTACTTTACAAGGCCTCCTGATATCATTCACCTTAGATGTACCTGTACACAGTTCTCAGCTCTCTACATTCTGTGGTGTATGCAATAACTGAGTAATACTATAGTGGAAATAAATAGATAGGTAGGGGTTCTAATCTCAATACCGACAACTATAGTAGTGTGTATGAAGCATATCCCCTGTGGCTGTTGTGTGTGTGTAGGTTATACCATTTTAAGGCCAGTTGACCCCTACCCATGATTAAAGACCCTGTTAATGGCATCTGCCTCACATGCACCATGTAACACTATACAGCCCATAAAAGTCATCTGTACAGATGTACACAGGATATCCATGTTTTTAACCTATATGTGGTATGTGTCCCCTGACAATGAGCATCCCTGTCATATCCTTGCCAAATATGTCACAGTTACCATACTGACAAACATGCCAGCATCAGACATCGTACTTGACTGACCCATCATTCTGATACAAACTCTGTCACTCTATCACTTGTGCAGGTTTGTAGGAGCAGTAGACGAGACTAATCGCTATGTCTGGTGGGTTATCCCACCATTCATGATGGCTTTCACAGGATTACCTGTTGTAAGAGGTTGTGTGTTATGTCCCAGGCATATAATCTATGTGGAGCATGTCATGTGTACACAGCACTATACTACACACAAGTGGAAATGTAGGGTTACTAATATGTCTGTTGGCAACTGTGTATGTGTTTCTGTATGCACCACCCCTGTGGCTGTCTTCAGTGTGTGTACGTGATGGCTATACCATTTTGTGTGCCTTTCCACCCTGTAAATTCCCCCATTGTCAACTTCCTGTCAGCCCATACAGATGTCATCTAAGGTACAAGAACAGTTGCACAGTTTCTAACACTAAACCACTGTGGTGAAATGGTCATATCACTGTTTAATGTACATTAATAGATGGGTAGGTCATCTACTCTGATAAGTGTCACCTCCATGCGCGTGTGTGTCTCAATACATGTCCCCATGCAGCGGTGTGCACGCGCGCACGCTTGTGTGTGTGTGTGTGTGTGTGTGTGTGTGTGTGTGTGTGTGTGTGTGTGTGTGTGTGCCAGGTGGCTCTAACATTTGAAGGGCCTCTGAACTCAACATTGGCAATCCTAACAGCCCCTACAATTATCACCCTCTGCAATAATAGTGGCAGACACTGCCACACTACAGTACTGCTGTGCTATCTGTGTTATGTATCTAGTGTTATCATTTGTAAGTCTGTGCAGGTAGGGGCTGTGCTCAGCCCTTCGTCAGATGCCCCATGTACAGGATTGTGACTCTGTGTACACTCCCAGCATGAGAGGCCAGACATGCATATGAGATAGCAGACACACATGCTGGTGATTGTCAGGTTAGACTAACACAGGTGGACCAGTGTCATGAATACCTTCCCCAAACCTGTCATACACACTACCAGGCATACCCTCGTCAACTGCATGATGGTCGAGTGGATGTGACAGAAATGGCAGGGGCAACATGTGCTGAAAGATGAATCTGTTATAGTTAAAGTGACTGCTAAACTTGTGAGGGGCATAGTGTCAGTACTCAAGTAACCTCCTCTGTATGAGTGAGCCTGCAATCCTACAGAACACCCAGGTGACATGTATGAAGGCTAGGTGGCTGTGTCGAGGGTATATATGCAAGGTCACACTGTCTGCCACAATTACCCCTCACACACTGTTGCATGTAAACACATCTGGTAAACATGTACATATACAGCTGTACCTTAGCTATGAAAAGTTCACTGCATTTCCACTCCACCTTACACATCATTGCTACTGTCAACAGGCCCACAGCCTGTAGGCACACAGACACTTGGAACACAACCAGAATACAGTATGTGACACTTCAGTCAGTCAGCAGTACTAACAGCAATAGTGCATCATGGCTAACTAGGTGCATAGACCTCAAAGTGTATCCATAACTACTGCCAGCAGACAGCACCGTACACCGCATGACATTGCTACACAGTGCTATATTGACCCTGTGCATCAGACCCATATGAGCATGTCCCTGCATCGATGGTATGGATAACAGGGTTGTGGCAAAAGTATCATCACATGCACAGGATTGCCAGAGGCCTAAGCTGGGCCATATGGCTGACATCATGTGTGTGTGTGTGTGTGTGTGTGTGTGTGTGTGTGTGTGTGTGTGTGTGTGTGTGTGTGTGTGTGTGTGTGTATCTGTGTGTGTGTGTGTGTGTGTGTGTGTGTGTGTGTGTGTGTGTGTGTGTGTGTGTGTGTGTGTGTGTGTGTGTGTGTGTGTGCGCGCACGCGCGTGCATGTCTGGAGGGGTGATGTACAACTGGGCTGTGCAGAGGAGCTGTGCATGTCTGGTGACTGGCCTGTGATAGGGATGTCTGAGTGATTGCATACCTTCAAGAGATGGGGATGCCTGACACAGGGCTATGTTGGATAGCCATTGACCATACATGGCAGGATGTACAGTTCACCGTTTCCCAGCAGGGACATGGTAACTGGTTCTGACAGGCAAGTCAGTGACCCTTCCAGGACCTAGGACAGCTGCAGTAGTTCTTCCTAATGGTGACTGCTGTCTGCCGGATCTGTGCCCTGATGGGACTGGCCAGGACAATGTACCTATGGCCTGCTCTGGTGTTGTTTGGACAGCACCCTCCCTTTGGTAGTGCTGTTGGTACTGACACTACAGGACTGTCAATGTGCATGGTCATGTGGGCTCACAGCTGCTCATGTTGCTGACCTACATCCACCTGGCCGATGCCCTACTCCCACCACATGCTCAAGCACAGACATTGCATGATTGAGCAGTGACAATGTCTCACCCCACTGTCTGTCCATGACATCAGCAAGATGACGTATGGCATTACAAATGCTGTGAAGGTCATCATGCATGGAAGGGAGTGCTGCATTCATGACCCTGAGCATCTTTCTGGTGTTGCAGTCAGTATGTGCCTGTGCTTTCATGATGGCCTGTAACATGCATCTGGTAACACCTGCTGTGGCACTTGCGACAGGGGCTTGATACGCTGCAGTCCTCTGTTGAGCACCCCTGTCCATCTTTCCTGGATGTAACCTCACCTGCTCTCTGCCTATGGCTGGTGTCTACACCCACACTCGCCATACTCAATACACTAGCCTGTTCCATGACAACACCCATACCCTGTCCATTATCCGTGGCTGCTGGGGACTGGGTATGTGTAGGCATACTGACTGTGTGCAGGGACATGTTGGGTGAAAGTGGGATAGCAAACAATGGCACAGAATCAGACACCGACAACCCCACCTGTGCCTCACTTTGACCGCCATCATCATGGGAGTCTGCTAAGACACTGACATCAGGTTGTGAGGTGGGAGGGCCACCAACCCCTGTGTTCACATGCGAGGGGAAGACAACATATGTGAATTAATATCTTGCACTATTATGTTTGTCAATCCACCCACACACACACATACACACACACACACACACACACACACACACACACACACACACACACACACACACACACACACACACACACACACACACACACACACACACACACACACACATACATACACACACCCATACACACCGACACACACACACGCACATGCACACACATACACACACACACACAGACACACACACACACACACACACACACACACACACACACACACACACACACACACACACACACACACACACACACACACACACATGCACACACACACACACACACACACACACACACACACACACACACACACACACACACACACACACACACACACACACATGCTCCTGGTACAGTGTGGCACAGCTGTGACACCTATGGGCCCTTCAGGGCAAACCTTACTGCAGTTCTATCTGCTGCTATCCATCTCTTTCACTGCTACTGTAAAGCCCACAACAAAGGGTGACAAATCCTACTGTGTGATGGGCCTAGTAGCAGAATTGTAATTGTGGCCAAGACCAAGGCTATTGGAGTGAGCTATACAGTGTGACCTAGTGCATATGCATGTACTGTAAGAGCTGACGTACTGATATACAGACCACACACAATGACAAGGTGCAATGATATGTGATGATGACTGATGAAGGGACAAGACTATACACTATCACTGCAGTACCTACATAGGTCAGACTCACAGGGATTAATTTCAGACAACACTGCAGGGCACACTGCAATACATACAGGAAACATGTAAAGTAGTAGGTGAATAGCCTCATAAGATGATACCAGGCTATTGGCCCTGATGCCCTCATAAGCCTGGCCCAGACTTTCATCAATGTCCCTTCCAAGCCAGCCCCTCTTTCCTCTGTCCAGCTTGTACACCCGTGGGATCCCAGGGGTGTCTCATCCATTTCCCATGCAGTTCATAGGTTCATAGAAGGTACTAGGCTATTGGCCCAGTTGTCGAACCTTTTCTTCAAGAGGGCTATACATGTACTCTGCTAGACATGAGGGGGTGTATTTTACAGACAGTGTATTGTGTGGGATGCTACACTATCCCACCAAGTACTATACATGTCACAGACCAGGTAAAGGCCTTGCGTGCATGATGCGTGAGTGGACTCCATCTTACAGATATGCAGAAACACCATCAATGCTTGTTTGGAAAAGGCCTTGTATGCCAGACACAGCTCACCTATGATCAGTCTGTATGAGACTAAGTACAGAGATAGGGCTTTCAGCCTACCTGTATTGGAAAAGTGTTACATACCCTGGATTTGCCTGGTCAGGAAGCTCTGTGGTCTCTACAACTGCTGCATTTGCTTGGCAAGGTACATACCAAAGGACCCATTGTACTTGGTTTTGTGTCTGATAAGGGTGGAGTACAGGGATGTTGTTGCCTCCTGATTCCTAGGTGATACACCCATATTTGTGAGGTGGGCCATGTAGATAGCCTTCTGTACAATGGTGCCCACACTGCGGAAAACTGTCAGGTTGTTACCAACCTAGGTGCATAGGTCGCCTAACACATGACTGTATCCTCAGTACAGTCTTACCTTCATAATTAGCAAGGATGACATCTGCCACAACAGGGAGAATGATGCCTCTCCTGGCATTTAGTTTGCAGAAATGCTTCTTGCACCAGTCATTAACTGGGTGAGTGCCTCTTGGGGGATGCTCACATCAGTAGGGGAATGTAAGGCAGTGGCCAGCTTGTAGGCATCTGTACACCTGGTCAGCCACAGACCATTGCTTTTGTCCTGTACCTCAGATATGTATATCTCAAACAGCAGAGGCCCCCAGACTGATCCTTGGGGTACACCACTTTGGAAGACTCTGCTACTAGAGGTGGGTTCCACTAGTTTGATTAAGTGGGTACTATCATTGGTCCAGTAAGCTACCCATCTGGTAACATACAGATTAATGCCTAGCTGTGTAGGGGTATGTATCCAAGCCACCTGGGGATTATTGTGAGAGAATTGGGCTAGGTGAAGGTAGACATTGTTCACCATCTTCCCCTCTTCTTTGTGTTTGTTGACCACATAAGAGAGGTCGACCAGGATTACCAGTCCTGAACTCCCTTTGACAATACCATGCTGTGTGGGCTCAAGCATTTTCATGTTGCCAATGTCCCTGTCCATAATGTCCTTGATATTAATTACCTTCCATGCCCTTGCAGAGCAGGCTAGTTAGACTGATGTGCATATGATTGGCTGGGTTGGTGGATTGCTCCGCCTTTGTGTATAGGGATGACAGCAGCTGTTCTCTGTGTAGATGGGATGCCACTGGTGCTCAGGTTTTGGTTGACTACAGTGCGGACTGGAGATGAGATCCCATGACTGCATTCATGTAGGATGCAGCCAGGGATGCTATCAGGCCTATGGAGACTTCTGTGTGTTGCCTTTGAGAAGGCATTACGGACCTGCTTTCTGATGATGAGGGGAGAGGGGCAGGTGATGTGCATGCACATGTGTACCGATGGGAGGACGGGGTATGATGTTTACACTTCACCTGTCTGCAGCCGGTTGCTTATATCAATGCCACTACAGAACAGATTTGTGTGTTGCCTTTGGGTTTATAGGTTCATAGGTTCATAGGTAGGTACTAGGCTATCGGCCCTGGGGCCCATACAAGCCCAGCCAAAAAGGTACCCTGGCTTTTGCCACCCAAGAAAATTATTTTCCTGTGCCACTGTTGAGCAGAGCCACAGAGGTGATCCCTGGGGTGAATTTCCTATTTCCCATCCAATCATCAAGATTTTTCTTGAAGAGTGCTAATGAGGAGCTTTGTTTGATATAGATAGGTAGTTTATTCCAGAGTATGGGAAGTCTTTGGGACAGGAATCTATCCCTCTGGCATGTTCTGTTTATTGTGGTGACAAGGTTTAGGTCCCTAGAGCGTGTAGCTTGGAGGGATTGGGATTTCTTTAAGTGGAGCATGTCCAACAGCTCTGGGTTTGACATAGCTTTGTATGTTAGGCAGAGATCACCTCTGAGTAGGCGATATGTGACGGAGTAAAGCTGGAGTTTTTTGAGACGGTCAGCGTAGGGCATCTGTTTGAGGCCGGTTATCCTCTTTGTGAAGTATTTCTGCGGCCTTTCCAGTTGTTGAAGATGTCTTGTGAGGTACATACCAAAAGGGGCATTGTACTCTATAATGGGTCTAATGAGTGATGAGTAGAGGGGAACAATGACCTTTTTTTTTCTTGATCAGAAACCTTTTGTAATGAGGTGTGCCACATAGAAGGATTTCCTGACTACTGTGGCAATGTGATTATCAAATGAGAAACTGCTGTCCACCTGTGTCTGTGATTGTGTCGGGGATGTTTGGGATTGCAGACACATGTGTGGAAGGCCTAGTGATTGGCCTTGGTGGATGTGTCCAATTTGCACTCAAAGATAGCCTTAGGGTAATTCATATGTGACCTTATTTGCTTGTGAAGACCAAGGTGACATCACTTTCAATAAGGCATCTGTTTCTTATTGGCCCTGTCCAGCAATTATTTCCACCTGTCATGGTGTTTGTGTATTGCTGCTGCTGTCCACCACAGACATTTACCTTACCTTGAGGGTGATGATGTTGTCCTGTCAGTTATTGCTGAGTCCATATAGCTATGTAGGAGCCCACATAGTATTATGGTGTGGGTCTGGACACTACTCCTAGTTCCAACTGATGGGACATTGGCTGTAAAGCTATCTCTACTTGCTCTGACGAGATTTATAGTAATTTTTGTAAAGTTTATTTTGTTTGACCCTGACAAGAGGGGGTCAGGGGAGATGGTGACCTGAACAGTGATGGCTATGTAGTCAGATCTTACCAAGGAGGATGACACTGTAGGAGTGCCACAGTGGAAACTCATGTTGGTTAGGACCAAGAACAGGATATTTCCACATGTTGTGGGAGTGTTGACTGGCTGATTCACTGCATTGCCATTGACAAAGCCGAAGAATCTCTGTGCATTCATGTTCAGGTGGCATAGGTCATGCACACTATGGTTGGGTAGCTGAAGTCACCCAGGAGCAGGGTAGACAAATGAATCTTGACAGATTCCAGCAAGTCCCAGTCGGTGTGGTGGGTGTCCATAGTCAAGGTTGGGGGCCTGTAGGACTATGATTTGTGTAGGTGTTCTGTCAACTGTTAAGTGCAGTCAGTATATATCCCATGTGTCATACAGTTTAGCCAGCTGGGAGGTGTGTATGTTTATGATAATGTTCAACACTCCACCACATGTGGCTTTGCAAGCCTCCATTTGGGGTCTAAACATATGATGGGATGCATAACCTGGCAAGGTTGGTGTGCTCTCCACAGCTACAAAGCAGGTGTCAGTGACTGCACAAATGTTGGCATCCTACAGGACAAGGTACACTTGCACTGACATGGGTTTCAAGCTAAGACACCTAGCTCCTGTTTGAGCAAGACATCTGCACAAAGGCACACATCAGTGGTGGGAAAGTCCTGAAAATAGTGTCACTTTATGAATCTAGCTGAAACACACTTAGTTTCATTTTATGAATCTAGCTGAAGCACACTTAGTTGGAGGCAAGGACGGTGTTGTGTTCACAGGTCTACTCTGCAGGATATGACATCTGACACTCAAATGTATGCTATTATGTTATGAATTCAGTCTTTAATGGGTTGCCAGTGATGTGCCAGACAATACACAACTGTATGAGGCATTGACTACAAATATGAGGCAGACATGTGGCCAGTCTGCCAAACTCTGGACAGTTGTCAGGTATGGGTTCAGTATATCACATACAGTTCAACACACACATCTGCACCTGTTGTGTACTATGCACATACCCTATATAAGTCTCTTACATTTGTAAGACAAGTATATGTATCAGAGTAGCATTCATGGGTGATATATGAATAATTACAACATCTCAGGTAGCTGGCCTAGCAGTGTCACACTCAGTGTTGGACAACAGACACTATAGTAGTAGTCAAACCTGAGCTGACCTTTGCTGAGGGGCTCAGGTGCCAGACATGTGATCCATGTCAATGCAGACAGGGCAAGCGGGAATGGCAATAGGTGCCGGACAGCAGCATGTGAGTCCATCAGGTCTTGTTGTGGCCTAGTTTTACATTATTGCATCCCCCTTCTGCATTCCGTTACAAACTTTCATGACTGACATACCTGTTATAGTGCAGAAGAGTTCCCTCTCAATAATGAAAATGTTTAGGTTTGTGTAGTCGCAGTCTGTTTTTGTGTAGATGGGTTCAGACCTGTGTTGCAGGTAATGCTCATGAGCAGGTCATGGCCTGCGCACAGATCAGTGTCACCCACTTGCTACTTGCATCCAGAGAAGCTGTGTTGTCTTTCCATTAGCCAATGCCATAGCAACACAGTGCTATAATTAAATCCGTCATGTGGGCCTTGCCCCTTTTCCATGCCTGTATGGAGGACATTATGGAGGTGTGGGGGATACAGCTTCACAGACAGTAGGTGGGAATACCTCTCAGGAAAGGACATGTGCAGACAGCCCAACAACATGGGGGACAAAGCTCCAGAATTGGGTACACACATAGAGGATTGTTCGATTAACAGGGTTTGTCTGGGCATGCATTTTTTGCGTAAATTTATGTCTGACAGTGATATTTCTCTGACATACCTATCAAATGTCCAGATGTCCACAGCCTGGCCAGAGGTTTGCCTGTTATGTATTGTCTGTTCCTCAGAGAACTTCTGTTTTTGTGATATCAGTAGGATAATGTGAGGATTGTAGTCAGTAAATGTTGACATCCATTACTGTTTCAGACATCATATCCTTAAGAGATGTTATGTTACAACAAACCCTGTAACACCAGCAACTGTTTCAGTTTGTAACACCATTATGTGAGATATGTCCCTCCTTCCAGCCCCCTGTCCCCCAAGTATGTCATGCTTTGTCCAGATGTCTTGCAGTAAGAGGTTCAGAGGTATAAAAAAATATAGAAGAAATTTCACCCAATACAACCAAGAATCCACTTCAAAAAAGTGAAAATCGGAGACACCAGCCAAAAAGTATAAACTTTATTTAATGCTACCAATTAACACACGTTTTCGTCTAACCATGTCAAATTCTTCAGAAATCAAAAACATTGCACCAAAGAGTCATCCTGTTTTATGTATGTCATTGTAATGCACAATCCAAGTCCACCCCCAATCAATTAGTTAAATTAGTAAAATAAATTAATTAATTGTTAGTTCCATAAAAATAAATCTGGTAAAATCCAGTTGAAAGACATAGTTCGTAGCACTTTAAAATTCATATACAGAATTTAAAATACAATAATTGTAAAAACAATTCAATATACTGTGTTGATGTAAATGTTTTAAATAGTTCAACCACATATTAAAAATATTTTGAACAAGACAGACTTCATCTACTGGCCACCAGATGTCACAACGTACATAAAATTCAATCCCAAATGACCATTGTCTGAATAAGGAATGGTAAAAAAAAAAAAAAAATATATATATATATATATATATATATATATATATATATATATATATATATGTATATATATATATATATATATATATATATATATATATATATATATATATATATATATATATATATATATATATATGATGTAGAAATGATGGAAAGTATTTAATGCAGGAAGTACACAAAACAACCTTCCTTTATCATATCAGACCTTAGCAGCTCTGAGTTTCAATAATGGGGTTATATTTATATTTTTGTTGAGTCCTGGGTCCCTAGCTGCATCTAGGGTTACCTGCCAGTAAAGTTCCATATATTCCAACAGGTTTTCCCAGGGCCAACCCTTATTGTCTATTTGCACATCATCCAAAATAAAAAAAGTAAACTTTGCTTGTTTACAAACCTGTGTGTGATTAAATAGAGCATTTTTTCTCATTATTGGTCCTAATCTCATACATGTGCTCATAGATACGTCTTTTAATCTTACGCTCCGACTTCCCAACGTAAAATGCACAACAGAAAGAGAAATAAGCCAAATAGACAACTCTTTCACTGTTACAGTTAAAATAAGATAAACCAGAAATCTTCCTCTCTCTACTAACAATATAAACACTGTCACAGTGTGCTATATATTGACATTTGGAACAAGTCCTACACCGAAACTTCCCTTTACGATTATTAAAGAAGTTCAAGGGTCTACCAAGATGGTCAAGAATGTTTTTTAAATTCTTCTCCTTCTTATAAGTGAACCACAAGGGGGGCAATTTTGCTATGGGTAGGTCAGTAAATTCTAGAAAATTGTTCTATTCATCTCTGATTATATTATTACAATGAAGGAAATCCAAATTGTATTCTGTAATAAAGGTCATTTTGTTCTCACCTTTGTCTGTTTGCTTAATTCCCTTCTCATGTTCATTAATAATTCCTACACCTAAAACTGGACTAAATTTACCATCTTTATTAGATACAATGTCAGTTCTAATCTCATGGAAATCTTTCTAGGGAAGACGGAGCGTAAGATTAAAAGACGCATTATGAGCACATGTATGAGATTAGGACCAAGAATACTATATATATATATATATATATATATATATATATATATATATATATATATATATATATATATATATATATATATATATATATATATATATATATATATATATATATATATATATATATATATATACACACACACACACACACACACACACACACACACACACATTAATGTTAAATTACCAGAATGCATGATATGTTTCTAAAAGCATTACAGATTTCTACAGCTAAGATGGTGTAGTGGTATTCTGTTGTGATTGTAGTGAACAGCACCCCAGGTTTGAGAGTTGCCAGAGCTGATTATCTTGTTGGTGGGCAGAACAAGGGCTGATGGAGACAGAGTGATTAAAGCAGTTGTATGCAGGTTTGCACAGTTTTGTGTGAAGCTAAGGATCACCACTGTATCTCTGCTCGACAGTGGCACAGGAAAATACCTTTCTTGGGTGGCGTAAGCCAGGGAACCTTGCTGACTAGGCTTATGTATGCCCTTGGGCCGATAGCCTAATACCTACCTATGAACCTATGAACCAGTGTTAAGATATGTTTAGCGGCACTTACACCCATGCTAATTTTAATTAAAGAAAAGAAAAAAGGCTGATAGGAAAGTGGTGAAATGCCGGCATACCAGGGGTAAAACATGAGGAAAAGCAGCTAGGGATGTGCAGGATAGGTGCAGGAAAGGACCATAGCTCTACATTTCTACTGCAGCCATAGCTGTGATAGATGTGGAAAATGAGGGATTTACAGCCTCACACCCCACAGGGAGGGGGGTTGGCAACATATATTTGTAGAGTAATTTGAGTGTTGATTGATTTACATCACTGGACATGGGGGCAAAATGTAGAGCTATGTATGGGGCAATGATTTCTTTGCAGGACAGGTGCCCTTTTTTATTAAGGTGAGAGTGGGATGTTGGGAAAAGGCTGTAGGTATGTTTGGGGAGGTAGGCTGGGTAGGATAGGTAGCATCTGCAAACAGACAAGACACACAAGACAGCAGACAGGCATGGTATATGACACATGAGGGGTGTAAACACCTTGGACAGGGAGTGTGGTTAGGAATCAGAGGCCCATGAGACCCTAAATGGATACAGTGGGACTCAGGTCTCCACCGATAGGCAGTCACCACTGAACCTTCACGGCCCTGAAGGTAGCTGTGCTGGGGGCTGAACAAGAGGGGCAGTCTGCCCCTTGAGGTGTACCAGCCAGCCCTCCATCTGGTGCAGCTGCCCACCCAACTCAGAATGGATGATGCTGTGCACCATACTCCAGAACTGTTGGCAGGTGACAGAGTCCTCTCAGCGCCCGGGCCCCATCTCCCGAGGCAGTTCCACCCGAAGATGGTGCAGGACCAGTGGAGGAGGATGTTCTGTGCTGGGTCCCAGATATGCTGGGGCCTGGTGCCATGGCCGGATGGGGTAGGATGGCAGATCCGCCGGGATCTGCCTTCCCAAATGTGCTATGGTGTTGTGATTTTTCAAGAAATATTAGTTAGTCATGAACAACACTTTTCAGAATTAGTTATAACAACATGCATGAGACTTCTCATTAATCCAAACCAACAGATCTGAAACAGTTGCATAGCAAACAGAACATATGCATAAATGGAACAACAATAAGGATTTTAACAGCATGCAAGTTACATTGATGGGAACAGGCCACCAATAGTGGTATTTGAACAAGGTATGTTAATATGCAACCAATGGACTAAATGAACAATAATAGGACACATGTCCCAGCAACAGGTTTTGAGGACAACATACCCGTAGTATACGAATAATAATTATTGATGCAGATGACAGGTGGGAGGAGAGAAGAAAGTTCCATTAACAACTTTATAGGCTTCTATTTTTCACATCATTACTGTTAAATACTAAACAGGTCTGCCCTCACTTTACATCTACCTATGACCCATAGCTTCTGTGGCACATACATACCTGTTAGACTGCCATCCTGTATTAACCTGAACTAACCGTGACAGAGTGACACTTGTGAGACATGTATCAGGAAGAGGGCATGATTTATGTACCTATCCTGCTGTCATTTTCAGGCATGGGGTTGGACAGTGGGACAGTTGTACACAGTGTATTGTTAAACCCTTCAAACAGCTACTACAAACATTTCATTACCTGCAAATCCTGTGGATAAAATATATGTTACCACTATCTGACTGTTTCACAAATATACATGATTTCTTGAGTGTATATATGCACATATCTCAGTACCAGTCCCTGGATTCAAACCATATCTGGGTGTGATAAAATGAACTTTCAGGTTGTTTCTTATCACACTGTGCTAATAGGGAACTGCTGTCATGTGAATGACTATTTTCTGCCTAATACTCTGTGGGTTAGACAGTCTGACCTTGTAATCCTGAGATTCATGCATGACAGATAGTTGGTGTCCTATGTAGTAATACTTTGAAATAATACAATCTGGAAAGCAAAGGTTAACACAAGGCACTGCAGCAGAGGGTACACTATAATACATTCAACATTACTATTCAGGCTTCAGATCTCAGTGCATACAATATTACATATTTCCTTTATATCTTTGTTTAGAGCTCCACATTCACTATTTTGCGTATAGCTAGTTCTAAAAACAACCTCTGTTAATTCATGCTGCCAAAGCCATATTTTCTGTGCAGAACCTGTAAACATTCTAATTCTACAACAGCATACCAGAATAAACACAACAGTTTTGGTGTTTTAGAATTTTTGTGCTGATATGACAAACTGCTCTACTACTGGATATACTGTAGATTACTATTACTCTGGTAAACTTTACCTTAATCATTGGACACACAGAATGCAATACACACTTCACTCATTCTTATTTATTTCACTATATACTGCAAGGTAGATGTGTACTCACCAGCCTGTCAGCGCAACCGTGACAGTCTGTCCACATGGGCCTCAGCATTGCTAGCCCTCACCTCTGCAGCTTTAGGGGGAGAAGACAAACATTATGCATACCTGTCTATCACATACTCAGGCTAGAATTTGGTACAGCTATATGTGCAGTACTTACAATGCTGCAGCACGGTTGTCCTGAGCATCTTGGATCCATTGGGCCAAGAGCGCCCCCTTCCCCTGCTTCAGGTCATCATAGTGATGTATTACCTGCTCACCAGTTCAGGTGAGGTCACATGCTAGATGGTCAAAGGCTTCCGCTTTGTACTGTGAACTCTGGTACTGGCCCTGCAGCAGTCTGTTGTCATCGTTTGCTACAAGGAGTCCAGCCATGCCTCTGGACTCCGTAATGCCCCAGTACTGCATCTGAAAACAAGATCCCTCACCAACACCAGACATACTTCCTACACAGAGTGAGCTACAAAAGATTATGGCTGTATTCCCACCTCTGCCATTTAAATAAGGCCATATTCCCACACTTTGCCATCATTGGACCATTTTGAAAATGCTGAGCTCAGCTAAGCAGTATACAAACTCACTAAGCCAATTTGAGCATTGCTTAAAGGGGAAGTTTCTGAGCACTGCTTAACATTGCACAAATTCACTTTGCTGAGCTGACTGCTGCTTAGATTCACGTCTAAGCAAAGCTTAAACCAGCTAAGCATAGCTGAGCATCACTAACCATTGCTCACTTTTCATTTTTATAAAATATCAGAATAATGACTTAATTTAGTAAGTGTATATGATTTACTTTACATGACATCCAACATTATCATCCTTACATTATCAAGGGGTGTGATTATACTGTAAGGGACACTTGTGTATACATGGGTGGTTTCACATGTTAGATGCACTCATACTTACATTTTACACCAGCTACACTACCCTAGTTGACAAATATCAATTACTACATAATTTAAAATAAAAATAATAATTTTAACACTGCTTTCCCATGTAAAGGTAAAGTGCCTGTCTTGGTACTTGAATAGTGAACGCCTACATGCAAAGCTGAGACTCAAACCACTATGATATCTCGGCTTCGGGATTTTAGCTGTATATTTTTATCTCCTTTGAGATGTTTAAGCAATGCTAAACAGAGGCCATAAAGCACACACCCACTCAGCTATGCTTAAACATACCTTTTTATGGAAAAATATATAAAAGTATGTATGGCATTTTACAGCTTTCTTGCTCTAGATGTTGACAAGTGGGTCAGACATGCATCTGGGCATTTTAAAGAAAAATGTACAGGCCAGGGCTATGGCCGTACAGCACTTTAAATGGCAGATATTTCTGTTTCAGGAAGTCTGTGCTACTGCAAACCTTTTATTCTATCAACTTTCTAGGTTTGTTGGTGCAATGTTTAAACAGTGTCCCTATTTTTGTGCCTTTGTCCCCCTCATTATTTATGCCATTGTACAGCTTTCTTGCTCTAGCGGTTGACGGGTATGTGAGGCAGGCATCTTGGCATTCTGCAGAAACCTGTACAGTTCAGGGCTATGGCCGTATGGCACTTTTAGAATGCATGGGGTGTGTGACAAAACCTGCTACACACCCCCTGCATTGCTTTCTTGCTCCGCTGTGTATTTCAGTGTCTGCAGACACTGAAATGGCTCATTTATTTCATTTCAGTGTCCACAGACACTGAAATACTTTAAAAAGTGCTCTACAGCACTTTTTGAGTGCAGGGGGTGTGTTAGATGTGCATGTACTACCTAAACATGTCCCCTGCACTCAGTGGTGTTCATGTCCATTTAGCCTTAGCAACAGTGCACCTTCATGAATATGCAAGGCAGGCTGCTGTTAAAGCTAAGGCTACACAGACATGATTCACTACATGCAGGAATATTTTTTGCATGGAGTTTATTGAATCCAAGGGAAGGTTATTTGATAAAGTGCAATATTTATGCAAAGGAGACAGAAAATTAAGCAATAGAAAAAAGCAGCACCAAAGATATTTGGAGAGAAATACTGGCAAAGGCATCTGGATATGAAAAGTTTTACAATACAAAAAATAAGAAAACAAACTGGGAAAGTAGAAAAGAGAATTAGTAATGTAGAAGTTAAAGAAATAGAAAGTGAAGTTATGGGCTACTTGCAAAGTGAAGAATTTAGTGCTGAAAATCTAACCCTGGTAATGTCTCAATATGATGCAACAATGAGTAGCCAAATAATGGAAAAACAGGTGGAAGAGAAAGCATCTGATCAGTTGCCACATGAAGATATTCCGGAGCCTACAATAGGAAACTAGTACAAAAGTTCAGTTAGAGTTGCGCAGCGAGAAACTGTGGCAACTCTGATGCAGTCAATACTGTGGATAAGTCAGTGAGTTCCCATATGAAAGAGCTGAAGAGAATATGTCATAGCAAGATGTTTTGGAACTTTCTGTAGAATGTCTGCAGGGAATGGGAAATAAAGAATATGCCCTAAGTTTAGAAGGAAGTGAACTAAGGGAAGAGTTGCTTGATTTAATAGAGATGGATAGAAATATTAAGATCAATGAAAGAAATAGATTGCAGGAAGTAAGTAAAAAGCAAAATGTTAGAAGTCTGATAGAACAAATGATCACAGAAATCAAAACTCAACATAAATTTGCATGATGCATCAGAAGTAAGTAGGATATATTACTGTGCAGCTAAATTAATAACAGATAAAGTCTTATCACAAAAATACAGGACAATAAGGGAAAGGAAGGGAAGAAATACAATGCTAGCATAGAAGTACTGAAAAGAGAAAACTATAAAGCAATTAAGACAAGAAGTCATCTGTTAGAAGAGTACAAAAGAAGGAAGAGATCAACAAAAATACTTAGAAAGATAGACGGGATAAAAGCTATACTCACTATTCACTATTGCAAATGATAAATTACGAATAACAGGAGAGGAAGAAAAACTGAGAAGATATGAAGAAAAATATAAAGGAAAAATACAAAAGAAGCAATTCATCGATGGCCCAAAGCATTTTATAGAGAATTGGGAAACAAAGCAAAAGGGATAGAAGCACCACCAAAAAAAGAAGAAATAGACACATAGCGAAATGTTTCTGAAGACCCTGTGGAACATAACAAAATATTTAAAGGACAAATGAAGTAAAAGAAACTGTAACAGGTTTAATTGTACAGGATATGTAGTGGGATGAAGTAGTGACCTGAGAAATTGAAACAAAATTAAGAAAAGCTCTTAACTGGAAAACCCCAGGCCCAATTTCAGTACCTAACATTTGGCTAAAAATATTAACATCTTTAAATTAAAAGATTTAAACTGGAATAAAAACTTATAGGTTCAATCCAATAGACACAAACCTGGTTAATGAGAAGAAAAATGATGTTCCTCTTTCAGAGCAAACCTGCAAGTTATACAAAAAACTATAGACTAATAGCTTGCTTTCCTATGATGTTTAAACTATATACTGGAATTGATGCTTACAGAGTTTATAGTCATTTAGTAGAGAACTGAATCATGGCAACACAACAAACGGATAACAAAAGAACATCATATGATGTTAAATAAAGTCATACTAGAGAATTATAAAAATGGGGAAGAATGTAAATATGGCATGGGTAGATGCAAAAACATTTGATATCACCCCACTTTCATGGCTAAAGTAGTGTTTACAGATGTATAAGATACACCCTACATTGATTAATTACTTTAAAGTGACTATGAAACAGTGGCACACCACTTTGCAGTTAAGCCATGATAAAATGTAAATTATTATCCCATAAAAGTTCAAAAGGGTGTATTCAAGGGTGACTCTTTTTTGTCACAGCTGCTCTTTTGTCTTGCCCTTAACCCATTAAGCTGTCTACTTAACAAATTAAGTCATGGTTACAATCTGGCTGCCAGACAACAACAAAGTATATATACTTCTCATTTCCTTTTTGTGGGTGATTTAAAAGTGTATAGTTCATCAGATGAGTAGCTGAAAGCACAACCAGAAGTGTTCAAAACTTTCTTAGATGATATAAGAATGTCATTTGGTCTTGAAAAATGTATAAATCCAAAATTTAAAGCAGGAAAGCTGTAGCACAAAGAAAATATCAGTCTGGGACAGGAATGTGATATAAAGTAACTACAGCAGGAGGGAGTGTATACATATTTTAGAAATGATGAGGATTGACAATAAAATATGAACAAATGTGAACAAAACTTAGTAAGGAATATTTTAGAAGTCAGCAATTAACACCAAAAACAGCCCTGACATTTATGAATAAAGTCCAATCTATAAACCAATTTGTTCTTCCCATTCTAACTTACACGTTTTGGTTGATTGATTGACTGGCCCCAAATGGTATTGGATCATTTGGACAGAAAAACAAGAAAAATGTTTCATGCTGATCAAAAGGTATATAAAAATCAGTGTATACCAAGATTATATATTCCTCATTCTGAAGAAGGTATCGGCATCTTTGAAACTGATTACATGTATAGACCTGCAGTCATACAACTGCATACATATCTGCTGACCTCACCAGATCCAAACATAGTGAACGTTTTGAAAGATGAAGAGAACAAAACTAAGATGACTTCCATGCTTATACTGCTCTTAAGTGGGAATGGAAACCAAACCAGAAGTAGACAAAATTCAGGCAGCAAATGAATGTCCTCTCCTCCACCACCCCCCCCAAAAAAAAAAACAAAGGAAAGTATATAAGGAGAACAATCAGGTGAGAAGGTAGTACATATTGAAAAGGCATAAATGTAGTTGCAAGTACAGAAAACTCCTGGAACATCAGATTGATCAGGATCTGATGCAGGAATGGCTAAGGAAAGGTGAATTTAAACCAAAAGATAAAAGGTTAATATTAGTACCCAAGATAATGGACTGCATACAGTTTGGATTACAAAGTCTACTGAACATGTGGGCGAAACAGACAAATGTAGGTTCTGTAAAACAGAAATGAAAAC